>NW_019214051.1:22235-33306 GCF_002532875.2 Varroa jacobsoni | reverse complement strand
TATAAATATATATATATATATATATAGGCATTTGGTTTCAAAAAATCGTAGAAAACATGAGTGTACTTTTCTAACTAATTTAAATCTGCGCCATTGATTACATCATTCAGTATATAGGATAATTACTAGCCATAACACTGAGACAGCGTTCAACGCAAATCGATTAAGAAAACTAGCTTCATAAGCTAGTTTTTTTCAAAATCATAATGAGAAGACGTCAAGGTCCAATGTATAAGACTTTTTGGTAAATTGCCGCGCGATCTGCTAAAAGCAATTCTATTTTGATGAGCATATAGTGATCATGACCGATTCACAAATGCAAAATATCTAGGTAAGTTATTGGACTAAATAGTTACATATAACTAGAACCACGTCAGTAAGTTTTGAAAGGGCGAAGAAAGGAAATTTTCTATGAAACGAAACCGCGAGGTTTTGCGTTTACAGCGACCCAGAACGCTGCTATCGGATGTCAGATAAAAACGCTGTCTTGTAAAATTTAATCGCGTCGCGTGCAAAAGATTAAACATTTTTCGGCAGATTTACAGTATTTGAATGAATGAATGATTTGGTAAAGTACAAAATATTCATAATTTGGTCACTGGTTGTACCGAGGCAGCATGTATGATAAGGACCTGCCAAAGAAACGCTATTACTAACTCACTGGATATAATGGGAGTTTATAACGTGCATTTTTTGTGAGCTGTACTGCATCCAAAGGTTCATTCTGGCGAAGGTTTTGAGGCGCCGATAGTTTTTTTAGCCAAAAGCCATTCCCTAGATAACTGTTTATACTCATTTTTTCCGTTTGAGTTAGACATTGACACTCCAGTTTGTTTGCGGCAGCGTTCTGAGGCGTGGTGGCTAGACAGTTTTACTTGTTTAATTGTTTGGTTCAAAGGCACAGAGAGTACAACATTGCAATTGACAAACATAGTACGTTTACTGTGTCAACATACTGGTGGGAATAGCATATACCTGTACCCTCTCTCTCTCCCGATTTACGCGGTCATTACGCCGCGGTTCGCATCGTCGGAACTCACAAATGTACAGATCTTCGGAGAAATTTTTTCCCTTCCCATTTAGCCAAACTGCGTATTATGTTAGATCATCGAACAGTATCATTAGTGCAAATTTATCAGTCATTATACACTAAGGCGGCCTATATTCTTTTTTGTCTGTCACAGTCGTGCGGAAGCTATTGCCTCTAGGTAATGATATGTCACTCGTGTCAAACTTGCCCCCACCTCTAAATTCACAACTATTTTATTGTCTATTGTAGAATTGGCATGGAAAATTTGATTTTGATGAGAAATTTTGCCCGTTACGCAGCAACCCTACGTTGAGCTCTTGACACTCAAAAATAGCGGGCTCATAGGTATCTCATCAATTGGGTGTCTAAAAAACACAGGTTTAATAGAACTAAATGGTTGCTGTAAATTTAAGTAAAAAAATAAAACTGTTAAAGCCAAAGAAATGACAGGAGAAATATACATTTCATCCTAATATCGGCATAATTTGTGCGCTAATCGATTAGAATCCCGTTATATTAGTAGAATCAACGTTACCTCACCGTTGTAAATCTGATGCAAAGGTAACAGAAATAAGTAGCAAGTACCCTTTTCAAGTTTGAAAAAATAATGGCTTTTTCGAGACTCAAGAGCCTCCTGGTGCCCAAAAAAGTTCTGTAGGGTCATACTATAGAGTCCACAGTATACGTGGATTAGTACGCGTAGACATACATAAATATTGCTCGTTGAAGCTCTTAAAGTAGCAAAAAATGCTACAAAGAAAATTAGATGTTCATAATAGAGTAATCATATTTTAATCGAGTGAAAAAGACACAGTTACGTATCGTCTATCGTTTGTGTCGTCCGTCAAAATGGCGTCACTTGAATATTTCGAATTTTACGTCCGTCAATGCGTCACAATTGCGCCATGTCGAACTCGGGCGATTAAAACAGGCCGAAAGTGACTGGCCACATGTGGCCTTTTCATTTGACTTTAGCCAAATTGTCCTTTTGTCTGGATTAATAAACATCTACGTTTCGGATGGCGAGAACGTCAAATAGACTTTTATATACGCTTTTGTAATGCAGAAACCTGCGGAGGTGTAATATCCTGAGGATTTTACAAATTTAGTTCGTCTGTATTAAGTGAATGTAATACACAAGCAAATACAGATTTAGGATTCGTTATATTTTGTTGTTTTCTAGCAGCTCCTTCTGCGACCGAAAATATTAGCGGACAGAAAACTGCTGGCGCATGGGACGTCCCGTGACAAAACAAATAGGAATTTAAATTTCTGTAGAGGACAATGCGTATTCTATAGGTTTCGTTCAAGCTTCTTGAAAATGCCTCATGTTAAATTAATAATACAAAATATGTATTGCCAAGTCAGATTTACTGGGTTGAATTTAAGATTAGCTGCAGAGCTTCTGTATTTGAATAGATAAAGTATTTAAGGGTAGAACTATTAATGAAGTCTTTGATTCCATGTCTAGCCGCCTGTTTCATAATTGATATTTGCGGCTAGTTCACAAGATGCACCAAATGTTGCCAGTAGTTAGAAATTACAGAAACAATTTCATGGCCGAATAGAACTTTCGACGTAAATTTACTGGTAGAAACTCTTTACCTTAAGGATTTACACGCATACACAAAATTCTTACCAATTAGAGGTAAAGGATATCATCTCGTTGCGTTGACTTGGCTGTCGAGGCCGTGCGGAGTCCATCCGTCTGTTTTCACATTTTGATCAGCTTGTTTAAGTTATGTTCTTGCGTTCTTAACGCCGTCAGCTTTGTCGGCACTTATAATATGTATGCCATAGATAACTTGTGCATTTGCGCTTACCGCCTTTACGGGTTGTTTACAAGGTTTTTCAGTCAGTATCTGGCTACCTGAGGCTAATTATCCTTGTTTTTTAAACAAAGTTCCAGCTGCTACGTTTAAGGCGGAAGGTAGTTATCATAGGTCTGTGAATCTTCTAATCGCGCAGCTGTGGAAAGCGGTTTACTGTGGCCCACCACAACAAAACATCGGGGCACTATTACTATGAGCCCTTCATTTATCGTTTGCACTATTTCGAACGCAGTCGCTACCCTCCTTACCTGTCAATATTTAATCTTGTCCCGAGTTCAAAGACCATACGGCTGTAAAAATGCATGGCGTCAATAAATGGAGAAGGCTGAAGTAGGTCTTCCGTATAAACGTTCTGTTTAATTTAGTGTCTGAGTGACCTCTAAGCGAGAACTATGGGTTTATTGTTTTTACTATTAGTTCTTTTTTTTAGGGATTACTTAAATTTGTCTTATAATAATAGGACACTAAAGATATGGCCTCTGCTATCATTTATGCATAGGAAAAAATAATTGATGTATGTAATGGAATCAGCTAGTAGAGTGCACCGGACAAACGCGGCCGATCTTCAAAACTAAAATGCTTTATATGTCAGGTCAAGTTTACGTTACACTTGAGCTAAAACGCCAAATAGCGATACGTTTCGATAAACCGAGTTAGATTGGGGTTAGGTTTGTCCACAAGCGTGACACAGGAAAATTGGCTGTTACCTTTCATATCATATTAAATTGTGTTTGCTTGTGCTATACCAAATGATTTGGGTGTGCTTATGGTCAACGTTTTACTGATAATCAATGCGAAGGAAATTACCTTCTTGATTTAACTCTGGTCCGGACAACGCTCAGATAAATATAATATTAATCAGAAAAACATTTGGGATGTAACCGTCTTCTTTGTTAAAGGATCATTTCATTTACCAAGACCTTAACGGCGCGTTAGTGTTCGAAGACGTTTGCCCCTGGACACTGTCTGTTTACGTCTTTCTGGGTGTATTGGACGCACGTGAGTGCACGTGTATCTATACCAAACATGGCGAAGTCAAGAACTCTATGTCGACAACAAAGACATCGTCGGAAGCTCTCGATTGAATCCATCGGCAACTATAAGTCTTCGTCTGAGAGATTTCTATTCAATCGGCAAGTTAGTGAGTCGTTTATACTGCGTAAATATGCTACAAACGACCGTGTATCTTTTATCCGTATGTTGCCTTGTGTTGAAAGTCGGGAAGGCCGAAGAGGGTGAACACAAGTATAACTCTCATGGGAAGAACGTAGCAGGACTGTCAGGCAAACATAATTCTTTTTTATGGTTCTACAATATTTCTAAAAATTAGCCTAAGCAGAAAGACAGGCAGTATCGAAATATCCATGCACAGTAGCCTGGAAATGTTTGTTTCCTATGCTTGTTTGAACCTATTTATCTTGAAAAGCTTGTTTGAAAAACTAAAAAAACACTCAAGACGAAGCTTCAACTTTTGGCTATTTTTGAATAAGTTGAAGATTCTAGAAAAATGTTTCAACTGTCCTCATATTTACAAAATTTCACGCATATTTTACTAGCCATTCGATAGAGCCGTAAACAAAATTACACGAATATTTGACAATTTAGATAGAATTAATCCTATAGTCTTAAATTGATGCGTATGACAGCAAGTTCGGAATGGCTTTAATGATTTTTTTTTTAATCTTTTACATATAGTCTTGGCTGGATACTGAAATAATATAACGGAAACACAATGCTCTAGAGAATTGTTTTAAAAAAAATAACTAAATACATTTTAGTGTAAATGAAAGACAACTTTGTGAGCAGTTGTCCCAACAGCAAAATTGAAAATTCGTCAAATATTCAACGCAAACGTTACCTCGTTTTACAGATTATACACAATGTGTAGAAAGTCGTATTTTTGAAGGAAAAAAATCGATATTTTTCTGTTTTTCTACGCACTTTAACACAATGCCCTTTGCAAAAAATCGTAAAACGTATGAACGCTTTTACATCGCTTCCTGGCTTCGTTTCTTAGGCCGCCTAATACAAACAGCGAATTTCGAAAGCCAAGGTCAGTCTCATTCTGAGAGAGCTGAGTAGTCTCGAAACGCCTTTCGGGTAAGATGTAGCACAGTAAGGGCTTAATCGCAATAGGATCATAGGAATCCACACGAAAGGTCAGAGCAAATGCTCTGTGACCACAACATGAGCTAACACGATAAGGCGATATCTAAATCAAAGCACCTGAATCCTGAATCCAATTGCTAATAGAGGGTAACGAGGTGGCACAATAAAGGAATCTAACGATTAAGCAACGCACCGGGTTTAGTGAAATAGGCAAGGCGGTAAATGAACCACAGTGGAATACTGCAGTGCTATGGACAACATTTAGTATAGTCGTTAGAAATAGTAAAACGTTTGATGGAACAGCTGCATCAATTGGGGTTTTGAGTTCGTATGAGTATGTATTAAGTAGATAAGATATAATAAGGTCAGATTCAGGGGAATGACATAGTGCTTTTGGACGGCGTCGGTTGTGCCATAGTGCACAAAAAAAGTATAAATACGTAAATAGGTCCTCGTGTTCGTAGGTAAGAGCGGTCAGACATTGCGCATGTGCGGTATTAATCGTTACCGTAAGGTCGAGTGGCAACAACCACTTGGTTTCGCAATTGCATAGTCTTACCTAATACTTGATGTATGTTGCATGTATTTTACATGGTGCACAAATTTGTTTGGCCTAGTTATGCTAAAATATGCACTAAATGCGTAGTTCCAACATAGCTAAGGAAAATGAAGAAGTGGAGATGTTATGTGATGTATGACTTTTACATGTTGTTACTGTTTATCTCTTTACTGTAGAGCATTGTACCAGCCTTATCGTCGGAGGCTGGCTGACAGAGGGCTGGGGCTATGGTGGCTCTTTTACGTCAGAAAGATGGGCGAGCTAGGACGACGAATTGTGTAGCAGGCATGGAGGTGATTGCTTGTGAGCATCGACAGTGAGACAACCGTCCATAATATATTCCTCAAATCTCACTTCAAAGGCTATCATACACCGCTAGATTACTCCATTGTTGTCACGTTCATCATTAGAGCTAAATGCTTTAAAATACTTATGCGCTTCTTTAAGATGTGCAGGAATAAATAGTGGCAGATCTTCTAGCTGCCTTAGTTTTCCTGCTTCAATGATTCTCACCTGAACACTATTATTAATGATGGAGTCGATCCAGAATTGATTTAGATTCACTAACGCCTTACGTTGCACTGAACAAAACGGAGATGTTAAGATGAAGAACACAATATGTGACTCTGAAGAAGCAGAAACAGCATATTGCAGTAGACGGCTATATTATCGGCTAGTCGTACTATTGGCATCTAAACTGCTCTCATTTTTTCTGCAAGTTTCGATTCGCACACAAGTTTTTTTTTTTTGTATTGTTAAGGTGTATTCTTCGTGAAAATTTGCCCGCTCCAACATGTCCTGGGAGGGTAGCGCAAAGAAAAGGCCTTGACACGCTATGAACCGACCAGCATTCGCCATCCAGGTGAAGCTTGACTAGGCCTTAGGCCTAATGATACTTCATTAAAACCTGTAAAATACATTATTGGTATTAATATTTCACCTGTCGTGTTAAAGCAAGAATGTTATACAAATGTACTTTTTAAGCAAGTCTGCTTGCCCTGTACAACTGAACAGTTAACATACTATCGTAGTCAAATATTACGCCTTACGTTTGTCTTTATTTTATGTATTAATGGATGTCATCACAGTTTCATATCATGCAGTACGCGGCCGAGTGCAGCAACCTTTGAGCGTCTTCGGTTATGCGGACGGTGTCTATGCTCCCTCTATACATTTTGAGGTTCGTATTCGAGTGCATCACTCACTCATAACTGTCATTTTTCGTACCAATTTTTGTACGGATCTACTTCAGTGAACAGACAAAGCCACATTGACCGGCCTTGGAGTTCAGGTATATACATGGTTTATTCCATAACCACTAAAATAACTTACCCCTGAGAGCTCTATGTACTGTATTTGAAAACCTACAAAGCGTAAAAATACTACGACCCTTTGCTGCATACTAAGTAATTATCATCTTCTACAGCTTGATTTTTTTTACAAAACCTTCATTGTAAATTCTAATATGGGCGTATCGATCAAGGAAATTAGCTGCTATTCCCTGTCAGTAAAAAGAAAAGCAAGCACATAAACGAAAATATAGCAAAACATTCGACTGTAGACCTGTTCTCAAGCATGGCAGTTATCAAGACTCAAATATTATTAATTCATGTCATTAGTTATGGTACCCTGCCCTTTTAAATTATTTTATCAAAATTTCTGTTTAAAGTATTTCAGTTAGCACCTACTAATGATCTGCACTGCTCGACATATAACGGTCTCCAGAAGCTACACGAACAAGTAGCAACAATTTCGTGTGCATATATCTTGTCAGAGTTAGTACATGGCTTAGCTTCAGTATTACGAATACACTAACCCAATATAGGCTTGTACTTGAACTGAGGTAAATAGCTTCAAGAGCCTTGACATCGCTAACACCTGCGTCACGTTGGATCGACTTTGCAGGAACACCATATATTATCCGAGGAAAAGTGCACGCCGCATGGCTAAGCAGCTCTCCCATAACTCCGGTATTATCAACAGTCACGCGTTCAACACACAAATTGGCCCACGTCATAAAGAAGCCTCGTTAGGGATTACTGACCATTCCGATGCGCAAGGGAGCCGTACAGTAGATCGCCTGCACTCATCCTTTGAAGTTTCATTGAAGCAACCTCATACAACAAGCATATAAAAGTGATATTATTCTTTCGGTAATTTAACAAGATTATTTAATCTAGATGTTTTATCGTTAATGCGTGACAGCTCACTATAATTTAGCCACTGTGCTGTCAAATGTTCTTGCGTCCATCTGAAACGAATACTGCGAGTGCTTCGAACGCAATATGTATGCATAGACAAAAATATCTAATTATTTCTGTTTTTTACGTGGAAAATTTAATGCATCGAAACTTAGAAAATCTAACTTACTGTTTAGTATTATCGTATTTAAAGGGAAAAGAGACTAGCAGAAGGCGGAAAGTCAATGAAGTACATAGCAAACTTTTTTTTTTCGTAAGAGCTTCTAAACAGCCTCGCTGTGGCTTGAGTAAATCCCTTTGACAAGCCAAATATAAGCTTCGAGTCAATCTGTTTACTCGGGAGATAACAATTTTTGGTTTCGCCACTAAACGTGACTATCCTTATAGACGTACGCATAACGTGAAGAATAGCTAAAACTTCAGTTATTATTCCAGTGTGGTTCGATGACCTCATTGGATTCATGGCGTTAAAGCCAAAGGGAGGAATTCACTTCATTGTCCATCTCTTTTATTTAGCGAGTCTGTATTTTCCTCCATTCCTGCAAGTGGCTCAGGAACTTCAATCGCTAGCCATACTGAACACCAAACAAAATACTTTCCCTCGCTCATCTACTGCGCAAATTCTCATATGGTGTTTAAAGCAGCGAATGTTTACATCTATGTAGAATTTATTCATTCAAAGCACTTGCTATCCTAATAAAGTATCAAATAATTCTCGTACCTGATGGTTACCATCTATTTCAAGTGCCACTTTTCTATTTTCTATTTTTCCTTCAGCAGCCTCGATCATTGGTGGTATTGGCGAAATACGAAGAGCGTTCATCTATTTCGTTGCGGATGAGGCCCATTCGCAGGTTCCACGACCGGAGTGGACATAGACTTTTGCAAAACACTCGCCTGGCTCAGGGGCTCAGCGGTAGAACTATTTTTCAGAGTTTAGAAGTGCTATTAGCTAAAACATGGGATGGCCCCATGCCCATGGGAATGCACTTCAAGCGATGCTTGCTAGCTACCCAAATAACGGTGCCTGTTAAGACTTCCCTAATGCATCATGTTCTACTTACATGACTATAGAAGTCTGAACGAAGAATTTGGTGTGATACTGGGAGGAACTAAATAAATGTCCGTAGAATTTGCGATTGTACTAAGTTCTTCCTCTTGTGAGTAAGCCTTCCATGCAAAAAAAGCATTGAGTATTTTGCATGCTCAGATGATTGATAAGCTCACATTCCGCCATATACATAATCCATTGCTAAGGATTGAAGAACTCTGTCAATATAAATTTATGATCGAGATCTCCTTCAGACGATCAAGAAGGTCGAAATCCCTTATGTATCTGCCGCTTGCAACACGACGTACGTGTTCTCGAAAATGCGGCCCAAATTGTTTTCCGTTGATCTATGCAGATGCTTTGTATAGTTTGACAGTGATCTATAATTTGCTGAGAATATACCTACGAATGAGAGAATTTGGTTTGGATTAGGCAACTGAATATGAATCAGTTTCATATAGGAATGCTTGCATAGTCTACAAAAAAATACGCCACGAATGTTTCATGAGAAATGTTATGAATAGGAAAGACCACGCTGGGTTAATACTGACGAACGAGACTTGACGAACCTTTTAACACCCATTATTATCTTGTAGACTTACTCGGACTAATACAACACTGCCAAATAGAACAATTGGGAAAATTAGGCTGAAAAACGGTTAGCCAGGTACAACACGTTTCTAAAAAAGCTAGACGTCTAAATGGATTTGTCATGGGAAAGTTATTAAATGCTTATCTCCCCTTTAGGAGACCCGATTTTTGGCCGATTTTACGTAAGATCCGTTCTGAATAGCGACACCGCATTCGTCGCAGGCTTAGTGTCCGATCCTTATACAATGGTATAATGTCTTGTCGCGTATGTTACTGTTTCTGACGCAGCTATTGGTTTTAATGTTGGGTTACATTTGACAATTTTGGAAAATATGAATCGTGAAGCCTTCTCATACTGTGAACACAGTACGGAAATACAAAATATGTGTATATATTATTGATAGCATATAACGCCATTAATTATTCTTTAGTTATTTTCAATAATAATACGTTACATTCACACATTACTTTCTCTCCAAGATCCAAGTATTTGTGGCTGGTGTGACTAGGCGTCGTAGCTAGAGAAAAAGACTAGAATTGTAAGACTGCTGGGTTAAACTTTGGCTCCTATAGTAGTCTGCTTACATAGATTCGGAATAATGCATATACATCGTTTTGCTTATTCCGAAATTTTGTTTATACAACATATGCTGATTAGTTTGACAGTGATCTATAATTTGCTGAGAATATACTCGACTTGACTTGAGAACATTCTGAGTGCCCTCTGTCACCTAAGCAAGTTTTTAGAAACGAATAAATATTGCATTGTACCCGGTCAATGGGAAATTTACGGTGTATCGGAATTAGCAACTGCGAAAGACCCGCCAA
This sequence comes from Varroa jacobsoni, assembly GCF_002532875.2. NCBI lineage: Eukaryota > Metazoa > Arthropoda > Arachnida > Mesostigmata > Varroidae > Varroa > Varroa jacobsoni. The sequence continues at coordinate 23,105 of NW_019214051.1, read as the reverse complement.
GGCGTCCGGGATCCAATCTGTTTCACTTCTGTATCTGTATGTTAAGTTAATAGATTGATATAACGTTTTCGAGTGGATCGTCTAAATGCTAGACGTGGAGGAAGTCTGCTGCAAATACTAAGACATGTCATTAGAAAAACGCCGATAAATTTCATCGCTTTCCGCCTGATCCTGTTGGGCATTCAGGTCTTATAAAACACTGACAGGGAAAGCTCCGTGGATTTTCTAATTCATCCTATAACGTTACAGGTTGTTATCGTAAATGATATACCTTTTTATAATCATCAGCTGGTTACTTTCAGAATGAAGTAGTTGGAAGTAGTCATTTGTATTGACTCTGTACCCTTTTAGCAGTACCAGCACATAGGCAAGCAATCATGTTGGCAGTAGTATTTTGAAAGCAGAATGGAATAGTTAGATATGTAGTTATGACCGCAACTTTACAGATTACTCGTGCATCCTTGCTTATCATTTACTTTATCACAAGACTTTTTTTTTTTTTCTCTGTATTAATTTCGGTACGAATAAATGTGTGTCAGAAATTATTACTCAATCGAAAAAGTATTAATTTTTGTCACTCAAACAAATACGACAGAGTGCCCAGTTGTGCAGAGTCGTCTTTGTCTAGGGAAACATATTTCATCACCTTGGACATCGACGTTCTTCCTAAAGTGCTGGATCTATAAAACAACAAAAACCTCTTAATGTCAAAAACAGTTTTCACTAACGTAAAGCGATTGCAGGTGTTCTGCAAGAAAATGCCTAAGGCCATGGGAAAGTACTAGTCTAGTATAAGACTATATAACGTGTAAAACGATGCAATTTTTTTTGTTGCTATAATTACGCGGCTATGTTTATTTGTATAATGTC
>NW_019214051.1:0-22135 GCF_002532875.2 Varroa jacobsoni | reverse complement strand
ACGTTTGTTGAATATTATCGACAACTGATCATAACTGTGTATTACCACGTTTGCGCCAGTTACGTATTCTTTACTTCTCTTTCAATCTATAATTTTAGCGAACAAACAGCCTTCTGTTTAGGCTCATCAATAGGAATTAATTTCACTATAGTTGATGTTACGTCATAACGATTAACATCATTCAATCCTTTCTGACTAGCGTAAATCCGTTAGATCATAGAGAATGAATAAAAAAAAAGTACTATCGAGCTGAATGCAGGTGCTACGTAGGCAGGAGCTAGAAGTAAAAGTTACAATCATTTATTTGACGATACAAGACTAGCTTGTTTCTGATTATGTGCTTTATATAAGGTTGCCGCCGTGTTCAATACTGTGTGATCCCGAAATACTCTACATCGATAAGTTATATATCCTCAGCTATGTCAATTACTTGAAATAACCTCGGAGGACGTTAAAGGATATATCTTCCGCGTGATGTTTCGAAGGAATCTGTGAACTCAGATGAAAACGTGCGATTAAGTTAAATGGCAAAGTTCGAACTTACAACAGGCGAAGATTTATCGAAGCCTAATATGGAAGGTATCCTTTTGGCCAATGTAGAATCAGTATGTAGAACAGTTCTATATTCCGGTGATAAATACGGCAATCCGGTCGACGAATGATGACGTTCCAACGTTCGCTAGATTCAAACTGAATTTCGAATCGAGCAAAATTACGAGGAAAAGTTTGACCCACCGTTATACAAACATTGTCGTTGCATTGTTACAACGAGATCGGGAGCACTCAGTTTTATGTGAGATCACATTAATATGTGATACGATATATGTGATGGCTCAGCGTTCTTCGAAGGGCCTTATAAAATTTTTGACGACGTGAAGTAAGTATCTCTGTTTGCCGGTGACAATACTGTGCTGACCGATCATTTTATAATCCGTAAGCAGTAATAATCAAGCCGTGATCTTCTGAGACAAATATTTACAGTTTGACAAAAGAAAAGTCAAAAATTGACTTCTAGCCGTTCCTCTGAACAATACCTTATTGGTCTGTTAAGATGAACATTATGTTTGAATCAAGATTATGTTGACCTCACTCTCTTTACCAATCGCTCAATGAAACACAATCGGTTTTTGTAAATCCCGGTTCTAAGATCAAGCATAACGGCGCCCTTGTTTTTAAGATGTCAACTGTTAGTACTAAAAGAATTTTTCAGGTATTTACATTACCTTTTAAAGCGAATAACCATTATTTATTAATTCCGCTCGCTATCAGACACTCTCAAGAGACATCCGGCGACGAACGTTGTCGTTGACCGCATTTAGGTGAGAACGTTTCTAGGAAACTGAAGGAAAAAATGGAGCTGTTCCAGCTTCTGCGGTCCTACGGATACGCCTTTCAACAATATAACCTATGTCCTATAGCATCTTTTGTTTTTGAGTTCAAATTGCAAAATCTAGGCAAAATGCCAACATGAGGAAACTAAAAAAAAGCAATCGAATAGAAAAAGGCAAATAATAAATTATGGATAAAAAAAAAATGCAACATTTCACTATCGTACTCTTCGCAACAGGATACTGTTTGTTGCCCTTTTAGCAAATACAAGCGACCAATAGGCTAACAATAGCTGCAGAAGTTAACCTTTTACAAATAGTATACGCGCATCGTTTAGCTGGGTCTCGAGACTGGACACAATGACTACACAGCGCTGTCCTTTACGCTAGACATGCACCACAAGCAAAAAAATATCAAATGGTCTGGACTAAGCATTCTTAATTGTTGAATAAAGTTGTTAGTTGGTGTCCTAAGGCTATCGAGCCTATTAAATGGAATAGGCATAAGATTAGGCCGCAAAGGCCGGCTGAAGGGCACCCTATACAAAAGACAGCCGAAACCACAAAGCAAGCATCACGCAAAGCGGATTTGCCTATTATTGCTTTCAACGATCGTACAGTCGGTGTCCCTAGAACAAACAGCGGACTACACTTTAGCCAGGCTGCCCGAATCTGCAGATTTACTTTCATTGAAATGGTCCTTCTAGGCTACTGGTCTAACTGCACTTACTTTTGGATATATATATAGTCCAATAGGTGCAAACATGTCACAAGCTCAAAGTCGATATTGGAATAAAGCAAAAATGTAATATATACTAAAACGCCTTGTGTTAAAGTTAGGTACGTCATTTCGTAGTGATTTCGGCTGCGAAACCTAAGTCGATGACCTAAGGCATAAATTAACTAAGTTAAATTAGCATTGAAACGATCACATCCGAAGTTCAACTTTACTGCTAACGGCGCATGCTCTTGGGCAAAAAGTTTTTAAGAGCGTCCCAGGGGATTAAATATGTTATTTTCCACGAGAATAAGACCACGATTCGAATTCACTTTGAACGTATGAAAAAGGTTAATTTCGACGGTCGCTAGCTCAGTGACTAGTCAAAAAAATACATTTACTACTACCAATATATAGTACATTATTATCTATAATATAACGCACATGCATCAAAGCAAAAATGCTTTCATAGTAGTTTTGTGTTTTGTGTGTGAAATAATGTTCGACTTCTTCTCAACTTGAATTGCTTTCATCACGGCATATTTTTAATACTTCCGCCTGACTCCACTGTGTGAGAGTTGAATTTGTCTGCTTGCCTCCTAATGTGTATGTATAAATGCATTTTGTATGAACCACAAATAGAATGAGGAACAGAGCCCAAATCGAGTATCCTCTTTGGCCTTACTGCTGTGTATGGTAGTCTGCGTTGAGTAGCATCTCTTTATTTACGCGATTATCGGTGGTGCAGTAAGTCCGGTTGCCGCGTCCGACGCAGCGCTAAGTTCCCGCAATTCAGGACGGCGATAAAAAGCATGCTACTGTATCTTGCATCGCAACGATCGGTCGCATTCCCGCGAAGTTGCACTTCTCGCTCACACTTGGGAAGCAGCGGTGTTAGGTGTTTACCCTTCACCGCTTTCCCGCCCATCAGCTTAGACGTGCGGGGGCCGTTCTGGGCTACGTGGTAGGAGCCCAAAGAGGCCAATGATTCAGCGAGGATAACGTTGCGACTATTACTGCCGTCTGACTGGCGAAAAAAGAAAAGGAGATGATACAAGGTGCGCACGGATCTGGCAGTGCTCGGTGTAGCAGTCGTCAGCGAAGAAGATAAGCGAGACAAAGGTTGCCAGCGACAGAAGCAAGCACTCAGACAAACAGTAGGCGGGCCGGCCATTTACGTAACGGATGGTAGACGGTAACGAACAGAAAGGTTTTCCGGAGAGGAATGCGGGTCTTTAGGGTCGAGTGGAGTGCTGAGCTGAAAACTACAACGTAATATACGTCTGTAGCACAAAGTTTCTCTTATGCCACTGCTTTTAACTAGCCGTGTAGCTATGCTTACTGTGTAGAGTAACAAGGCTATTTTTTGAATCTCAAGTTTTGTTACGAAGATTTTGAGACTGATTTTGTGAGAACTTCAGATACTATGTAGCAATTCAACTCATGATAGGATTCATCGTCAACGCTTTTAACTACATAGTTTACTAAGTTGGTTGGTAATATATTCTCGTTATATTATATTTACTTTTCTGCAAAATCCTATTAACAATGATAATTAGTTATGTTTAACATATCGTATGCGCCTTGGTGAACATCTTTATATAATTGTGTCCACTGTTTAGATTCTTGTCAAAGAATAAAACGGTTTATTTGCACATCGATACCTGACAAACGTACAACGTAAAACTAAAATCCTTATTTCTGGATCATTCAGCCTCGTAGCGAGAACGCCCGTCAAACAAGCCCGTCGTTGATCGCCGCTTTTGCATGTGTACATGCCCCTAGGAAATTCAAGGATATGCCTATACGATGCGATTACATTTCGACGTACTTCCTGGAATGCTTTTTAGGGATTGGCGAATGTCCATAGCAAACTAGCGCAGTCTAGGCAATGCCGTCTGGTTGCGTTCGTCCTTTATAGGAATCGGATTCCCTATAACCTACCCGTTAAACAAATCAGTTTCGGTTCGTCATGGATCTCCTGTTGCAAATCACATTAGTCAGCCTAAAAATGCGAAGTTACTATTCGGCAGAAAGTGGATCCATTCAAGCTGTTCTTTTCTGAGTGTCGTTCGAGTTCATTGCGCCGGTACAACTTTAACTACCTGGTTACGGTGAATGAAATAACAAATGCAGTCGGTATAAGGTCGCCAAATTATAGAGATGGATATTCTGTATTGAGACATTGGCTGTGGTACGGGACTTGGCCCTATGTTTCGTATATGAAAACTACATTAAAGAGCACATAGTGAAACTTGTTTGATTCACAAACTAACAATATAAAATCCTTAATACATCGTACGAGGGATATCACCTCTTAGATGCATTTGAACCTTTTTTCTTTAGGAGCAACGAAAAGCTCTTAGTTACGAAATTAAGTTAGTTTATATCACGTTTCAACATAAACGGAACATGTACGAAAACGTTTGTACATGAATTAAGTTGTAGTAGCGAACGTTGGAGAAAACGCTCGTTAGCAAAGTCCTATTTGTCCCTTTTTAGTAATCACACCAACAATGGTAGAAAAATTAGTTTCTTTCTGATGCCATCGCCATGTTCGATAAGCGCGTCCTACACTTTTACCTGAACCAGCCCGCTAACGACAGTAACCAAATTGAAGATCGATGTCTACCAGTGGAAGGTCGACATTAATTTCACTTTTTCTTTCCGTATAGGTAATTAACCTCTGACGTTTTCATCGTTTTCCCCTGTTAAAGAAGAAGGTGACTCTTGGTGTTATTGTGGCACGTTCTTGGCGTTCCCGCCTTCAGAGTTTTCGGTTAGCAACCTTTTCCTGCCTTCTTCTTTTGATAGCCGCTTACTTCTACCCCCCTTTTTTAAGACTGCTTTCGTGCTTCGCCTTTGTGACTCCTTTGCTTGAGTTCTCCTGTTCGGATGTCTCGGCACCGCCCGCCTGTTATTTGCCGATGCGCTGTTCCAAAAACCGCACCGCTTCATTTAAAACAATTCCCATGGCGCTCGAGGAGCGTCTGAAGCTACGGCGGCGGTAGGGACGGTGGCGGCCGCTCTAGCAGCTGCAAGAATGAGGACACACTACCGACATCTTGCTCCAAACCACTTCAGAGCTTTTGAATGAGCCAGGACTGGCGCGGGAAGAGGGGTTCGAAAGCGGGGAAATCTTCTTCCGGATTCTCTCGCTCGGCAAAATTGTGCTATGTACTGAACTTGCCTAAGCCTCAGGTTCTGAGTCCTCCTCCAGGCCACGGTACAGGCCACATGTGCCGTGCTGCTATTTCTGCTACGTTTACATGAATATAATTGCCAAAAACTGGACTCATTTTATTTTTGTAGATTGAATGACTTGAATCAGGATGACCGACTAAATGGTAAAATATAGCGAGGGACAAACACAGCGAAAGCAGAGAGCACCGCCGGACAGGACGCAGTGGCACGGTATACTTGACTGTCCGGCATCAAGCCTACAAGTGGAAAAAGCGGAAACTATGTAGGTAGGTAGGTAGAAACCCAAGAAAATATTTAATGACACAAAGACGTATATGGGTGGTTGCGGCAGCATTCCTTGATTTGAACAGTCTCAAGAAGGGAAAGTAGATTACGAAGCGTTGTGTGGTCTGGAATTATGCACTTCCTGATACGTCCCTGGCTTTCACGTACATGCTGCAGTGCACAGCTTCATGTACCAATTTCAGATGTCTAGTTTTATAATGGAACCTAGCCGTACACTTGGCCAGCTGGATCATACAAGGTAATATTGCTTCGCTAGGAGACCTAAAAGTCAGTTTCACGTGTGAACTTTTTGAAATTGGTATAAAACTACTTACTCGTTCATTGTTATTTCGCATACGACTTCGAACTGTAGGATTTGTTCAAACCTTTTTAAAAAGTATTACTCAACATTTTCCAAATAAATTTTGTGAAGGTTATAGTTTAAGCTTTTCGAGAGTCGATGTACTGATCAACAATGAGATTATGTTTGAAAAGCGATGCCCAATAACGCGGCCTTGATCTTATCAACCGCAAGTTAATCTTTTCTATTTCACTTAGGAATAGATTATACGTACCTGATATTTACATACATTTCCTAAGCTTCTGCCAAACGTTGTCATGAGTTTCTGTTGCTAAACCTTACTTTTCAAATACTTTCCAGTGTTAAATCTAGATAGCAATATATAACTAATTGTAAATATTATACGCCTAGTAAGATGCACGATATGGCTGGACTAAATACTACTCGCATTCGACTGTAGAGAGCGAAATATCTTAAACAAGCAATCCTACAGACAGGCAACACCTCGTGTAGGAAACAGCTGTAACATGGACCACGACACGAAACAAATACCATCAGAGATGGCCTTGTCGGTACTTAGTTTCTCTCGATCCAGTGACCATTCCGTCTCATCTTTACTTGATGCCTGGCAGTACATCTACCCAGCCTCGACTACCCCTTATCGTACGTAAGCAATTTTCCTTTTTTACACACAGGCACATCGGATGCCATGAACCCTCTGCTATTCAGCGTCGCAAACAGAACAGCTATCCAGAAGGATAAGGATATCGTGCACACAGTAGTGGAGGCCATTTTTCCTGAATTGGGTGGATCGAGCCTGCAGCACGGTCCAAGCCAGCGCGACAAAGTCGATGACAATCGCCACCCTAACGCTGATGTTGATGCCTTTTTTCGAAAAGATCGGAAAAGCTTTTCGTAGAAAATAACCGAAGATGACATCGATCGATAGAAAGCGAATCCTAACTGCGAAATGTACGAAGCTAGAAACTTTCCCAAACAAACACGACCTATTTATAAATTGAGCGCCATTAATCGATATGTAAGCTAGCCAGTAAACTTGCTGAAGCATTTGAAGATCGTTCAAATGTTCGCCAGTTCTGGATAGAGAGTCGGCTAATAAGCCTATATAGGAGAGCAGTTGGATGCCGCCGCCGCTCGACTCCAGAGCATAATGTCGACGTTGTCGTCCTCTGTTCCGCAGCCGTCCGTGCCGATATCCCGATGTTCGAACACTGTACAGCAATGATGTCGTAGGGTGCGATGCTAAGAACGCCGGCTATAACCCTTTTTGTGTTGCCGGACCGACCATCCAAATCTTGCGAGGGTGTGGACCTGTAAGCGCCTAGAACCTAGCAGACCGATCTCTTATAAACCCCAGAGGGACGGTCCTGGTAAGCACATACAAGGCCACGTCAGCAATCGCGGCTACACCAGCGTAGGACTAATCCTAATTTATGACTAACGTTCTGATTTTCGGGGCCCTCGTTGGAGAAAACGTTTCGAGGCCAAAGCAGATTGAAGACGATATAGGATTAAATGTATGCGTTTGTGTATGGGTGAAAGTGTACCGGAGAGAGGAAGAGTAGCCATTATTGCAGTGCGCTGAAGTGTTGGAGAACACAATGTTGCAACCAAGACTGAGAGCACGGTTCAATAAATTTCTCAGTTGATGTGCGAATACAATGATACATATTAACTAAGCTGTGCCTCCTACAACCAACTTCAAGCATCTGTACAATATTTCAACAAGCGATCCGGGTACTCTGAAGCAATGTAACATACAGGTTTATTATACAATATTTAGCAGCAGTCCATGTCCCATAGGGCTGTAGTGCCATACTGTGATATCCAGCTTCATCACTGATTATTTATACTTCGGTACTATATAATATTCACCAACTACTTTTTACGTTTTACGCTCTTTTTACGTTACGTTTTAAGCTCTTAATTACGATACTGAAACTTTTTGAAAAATCTCGATCGTGGAGTTTTCACACAGAACTAGCCAATTCCCTCACACTATGAAAAAACATAGCTCTTTTTTTCCTTCGCAGCAATATTATACGTAACTGGCCGAAAAAATTATGAACGGTTTTCAGCCAAAATTTTGACAATTTTTTTCTGTTGTAAAACAGTACTACTAAACTAAATATAGGCAATCATTATGGGTAACCTTCTATAATTTTTCTGGCAACACCATGATTTCATCACTGTAAAACATGGGAAAAAAATTTTGACGAGTGATTTTTTGCATCGTTCCATTGAAACTAAATAAAGTCCATTGAGGGAGCTTTATATAGGCCGAAACAATTGATAACCTGATGATGCATGAACCGCACGATACGAGAGATACACTAAAATGACCCGTCCAAATTCTCTCAGTACTTGCTGGATAGCTAAAAATGCATGTGGTCTGGCATTGTTATGTTTTTTTTTCTACTACTATTGCTTGTAATCGAACTTTTGTCATTCGTAACCGTCAACCTGTTTAGAAGCGGCTTGATTTCATTGCGTTCCCGTTGAGGTTCCCATCGCAAATGGAAATTACGACCGAGTAAGTTTTTTAACGTCAGTTCCTATAGTACCTAAACATTGATCCTCTTCTTGTAGCCAACTTTTCTCAAATGGTTTAAAACTCTTCGGCGGTGAATGTTTGGTCCCTTGACGATGTCATAACTATTCATGTGCCAGTCTTGCCCAATTTTCGCAGTGATTCAAAAACTCTTTCATAATTCGCAGACTACTACATGGAGGATTTTTCACATCGAAATCAAGTAGCACAGCCACCCCTGGGCCATTTCATGCGATAACCTAACCTGACCATAAACAGTATCATTTTTTTTATAGGCCTGAGTAGCATCTCGTATCATAATATAGTGATAACATTGTAAAGTATAGTGATTTTACTTATCTTCAAGGCGCTCTATTTTAAATCTGAATAAGGGATTTTGCATCGCTGTTAAATCTCAGCTTTCAAAGGACTCTGTCCCCGACCTGACGCGACACAACTTAAATTACTTGAATAATGTGGTCTTAACGTCATCTACCTAGAGAAACGGTTACTTTTTCCACAACCCGATATTTACATAATTTTCCTGCAAAAGCAGTTACTTTACACGCACACAAATTCACTGTAAGAAAGCAAGGAAGATTTCAAACGTATCTTTCTCTACTGAGGCAATATGATAGAAAGTGACTATCCTCGTTGCATCACGTGCGCGGTTCAGACGAATCGGTTTTGACCGGTGTGTCCGACGTACGCTTTCCCTACTTCATCGTTGTCTTGAGAGTTTCGCGTCATCTCAGGAGATCATCTTAACTCCAGCTGGGACTGATCGGCATCACTCTCCCGCAGCACAAAAATGGCATCTAACAGCCTCAATTAAAACGCTGCGTTTACTTCTTGCTTAGGGTACCTTGCGCTGAGGGGTGCCCCGGTGCGCCGCACTTAACGTACACGTCTTAGATACCCCTCGGATTCGTCAAAGGGCAGAACGGAACAGTCAGCTATTAACCAATCCTTACTCGCGACGTGCGTTTGCCAGGCGACGCGAAAGCCACTGGTGAAAGCGATTCAATTTGACAGAAATCTAATTTGTTGAGTTTTTACGAGACGAATGGTCTCCATTCAGTGTGACGGCGATGGTAAAAACGAAATAGTATTAGGCCAATGAAAGAAGGGCTATTCTCAGAACGCCAGGACGTGCAACTCAGGCAGACACAATTGGTAAGAAAGGAGTCAAGAAGCACACAATTTCTACGGTATAATTAACCAAGTGATTTTTATTATATAACCTATTAAAAGGAGCCTTTGAAATAGCCGTGCGGCTGGAGAACTTATGATGGCCCCGTTTTCAACAGTGAAAACATACGTGAAGTGTAACACAGGTTTCGATGCAGGATATGGTTAACTCAGTGATAGGTTAAAAAAGAACGACTATTATATATATATATACAGCAGATTAGATGGCTGAATATTTGTTGTAAATGACAAAACTGAATCTGAAACTAAGACATTATCGTATGGCAATGCCGAATAGCTTTCATTACTATCACATTGTGAATGCCTGAAGTGATTGGTAACACTGTTGCTTTGGAGCATACCATATCAATAGTATAGTCAGGTCTTTCTCAACTGGACAGAAATGATGATCTATCACTATAGCTATTCGATGCGATCTAACAGTAAAATTTATGGATTTTTTTTCCTCCGTGTGATTAAAACAGACAGGCAACGATGCCAAGCTAAGTACACCTTAAATTGCTGAAAGGATGTACAAGCATTTCTATAATATGATTACCATTAATTGTAATATTATCGACGGTATCGTTGCGAACTAGTTTACGTGTAGAGTGAGTGTATGTGTGTATGTGCACAGGCACAAAAAGAAGACAAAAGAAGTCGAAGCCAAAAACTATGGACGTTACCTAAAACATACAAAAAGTAGGATGTGTTAGTGAGATCAGCTTAATATACACAGCCAATGCAGTACCCTCCAATATGTTTTACATCCAAACAGCTTAGTTATTCGATCATTTTAATCCGCGACGTCATCTTACTATACTCTGAAGCTTCAAATTAATTGTTTTTATATCGAAAAAGTCGCCGACCTACTTCGTCCTTTATACAGTCTACAATCTTCCTGCCTCTATAAACCGGGCACTCCAAGAAGACTATGTATATATCACGGTTTAACTCAAAGAGCAGTGAGTTCGTCGCAAGAATCTATTCTGAATTTCCCAATTCCGTAACGTGAAGAAATTTTCCTAAATATGACAGACAGGACAGACAGGACAGGACAGGACAGGACAGACAGACAGACACACAGGACAGACAGACACACAGGACAGACAGACAGGACAGACAGACACACAGGACAGACAGACAGGCAGGACAGACAGACAGGACAGACAGACAGACAGGACAGGACAGACAGGAAGGACAGACAGGACAGGACAGACAGACAGGACAGACAGACAGGACAGACAGACAGTATAGACAGACAGACAGACAGACAGACAGACAGACAGACAGGACAGGACAGGACACACACACACACACAGTACCAACATCGAAAATAAAAGTGACTGTTTGAGGCTGGTCGTGCAGCTCAGGGTATCAACAGTAATGGGTGAAGCCAAAAAAAGATAGCTGCGTTGATCCAACAATAATCGTTCACGATTGCCACCAATCAGTCGTCGTTTCCGCGGCTTCGTCCAGCGCGATTATGAAAATCCCCTTCTCGCAACGGGTTGCCCTGCAGTATGAATATTTACTTCATTTCTGGTGGGATGCGTAGGAATTCGAGGACTAGAAAATGTTGACTAATAAAGGAACTATGACGAGCCGTTTGATGCGATAAAGGAAGGGGAGCAGTAGATAACGTCGAAGACGGTGGACGCGTAGTTCAGAATAGAAAATTTTCTGTATATGAGAGGCTTAAGCCTAAACAATATCGCTTTGCAGTCGCTTGATAGTTGGTAACTAGAATTTGCAGAAGCTACGTTAGTAATGATGATGGTACTTAAGTAAAAAGGGCATTTTGTTTGTCTTTGCTTGTTTCATAGTCCATACACTTAATACGTATGCGTATACGCACCCCATTAATTGGAGGAAACAGAAACGTTCATCAGTCTTACAACGAAGATCTTGGACTCGAAAACTATAAAAGTTCGTTTTGCTAAATATGCTCAAAACAAAGCTCGAGAAACCAGTGATAATTTCTAGTACAGGCGTTTTGGACCCATTTGGGACACCATAACGGGTTTCTAAACAAAAAATGTAACATATCTGTCAACATATTCGTAAATGCCTAAAAATGGCTAATTTTTAGTGCTAATTACTACTTGATAGGGCATCCGTATTTCCTGGGTCGCTTATAGCACATACTAGTATTGTGAGAAGCATCTAATTTATTGGATGTGTCAACCACCAGGGGTAACCGAACGTGAATTGACTCGTACAGATGATTAGGACAGAATCACGTTTGCAGTACCCTAGGTTATTCGACGCAGGAACACAACTTTATGGCAACCACGGTAAAAATGCTATAAGTATATCGTTTTAAATTTTGTGCAAATCGGTAGGAATTTTTTTCTACGGTCAGCGGCACAGATGGGGAAAGAGGTATTTAATCTTTTTTTTAATGAGTACGTTAAACTAGCTTTACCATATAAGTGTTTCATAGATACATTGTGTGTATAATAGTACATGATATGATAATATAAGTAACACTTCCCGGAATATGCATTCTGCTAAAATATTATATAGGTTATTACTATGGTAATTGTAGAACAACAGAATTGCCGTGTTTAATAACAATGAGTAAGTGTGAAATAGGTTCGGTTCTTGTTGTAATCTACTATCTTTGTCATCATTTCAAAGGAGGCAGGTAAACAATCTGCGCGTAGAAAGAAATCACAAGCGTTTTCCAGGCAAAATCGCACCAGAAAAACAGTCATAAAAAGAAATAGGAGGGGTTCGCGCCATTAATGAGGTATTTAAACCGATTTCGATTCGTATGAGATTATCTACAAGTTCACTAGATAAATATAGTGACGAATTAGGACTTAAATTAATGATGATCGGCGGTAAGTTATATAGCGCTGTATAAAAGTGGAAGAATTAACGGACACATTCATGTATTACTCCAAAAGAGTATTCTGTTCATCAGCTTTCAGTGTGAATAGTCATGACTACTAGATTTTCGGATACGTTTGGCGCTAAGTCAGGGTAGTCAGGTAACCATAACAGTGGTCCAACTAAAGGGCACTCTTCTTTTCAGCTTATCTGTACTTTCAAATGAAAAAATACAGGCACGCTGCTTTTTTTTATTTATATTATAGAATTTACACAAACTTATTTGGTATCGAAAACATTTCCAGTTAAGATGTGTCAGAAACCACGTTATTGTATTTCCGTCTCTGCCACTTAAGTTTTTAGCGCAGTCACTGTAGATTTAGGAACTTCGAAGCAGAACCTATTGAATGTTAGACCTTTCAATGAATCCTTGACAGTCAAGGATTCTGATTAGTGTACTTCCTATTGTATCAGATATATCCTCGTACCATTTCAGCCCTGATCCGTCGATTTATTATAGCGTATCGACTGCAGCTGTGATATGATGTCATGTAAAATTAGTAGATCTTATAAACGTAACACACGCCCATTACTGATTGCAAAGCTTAAGTAATAGCATTATATATACAATGCAGTTTCAAAACGACATTTACTTTGATTGAACCTATGTACATAATATAAAAGTGCGAAAAATTAGTCTCGGCACTATTTCGAAAAATCAAGACAGGTTGACAAAATATTTCGGTTTTGTTGCAATGGCTTACACGGTGACGAGTGCATACTAAAATCCATAAAGAAGTAACGGTGCGGCTGACATCCTTCGCAAATAATTTAATTGTCACAGATATTCAACAGAAATTAACTACGGCTAGTTTTTGACCAAAGACTATCTTTGCCTATATTTGCATGTCATCCACCACGAAGGCACTACTAATTGGAAAATCATGTTTCCTTTTGCGACCCTTTGCGATATCATGGCTGCTTATCTTTCTCAACGACTCGGATTCAAATCTGCGTATTTCAAAAACTTGCTCAGCTGGGTTGTTAATGGCCAAATAATTCTGTTACTTGAACAAAGCTCGGCAGGTACCAATAGTAAGTTCGCTTCCTAAAGTGAAATTAATATGTTGCAAAAAGCCTAACCTATTTAGCCTACAAAACCTAAAAAGTAAGCCGAAGTATAATAATATACGGTAGTTCATGAAACGTACGGCAAAAAGCATATTTGGCGGCTTTCTTGCCCACGCGAGGTCTATGTGTCATCTGATTTACTGGAAGGCATCGTTTGCCACATATCTATGCCCGAATAGGAAGCAATCTATATTCATAAACATCGAGAGCCAGCGGCGTACCACTAATAAGCGTACCATTTTCGGATAGACAACGTAAGCACCACGACGCACAATAGTAAAAAACGATAGACTTTTAAAGGACTCATGTCACTTATCTGTTTGGACCAACTAAGGACGTCGGGAAGTAAATAAATGTGAGTAACAAGACAGTTGATACCCGCTTAATTTCGCTACCTACCATAAAATCAATATATCATTAAACGGAGTACGGAGCAAGCAAGACAAAACGGTAGGATCTCGGCACATTTTTACTATATATCTCCCAGTAGTTATAACAAATGATTCTACTTCCACGTTTCTATTAGTGTGCCGCACTCGTAATCACTTGCCAGAATTAATGACGCTCCATTTTACGGTGGGGCATTTATATGCTGCAGACTAAGGAGACTCCCGTCTCCTTACAACGAATGCCGCGAGACTTATACCTCACATCCTACGCCTTATGATGGCTTCGCCACCTCCCTTCATAGAAGTCTGCTCACGCATGAGTGAAGTGTGCGGTGCCGATGTAGAACAGCTTGTAAGATATTCACGCCAAATGAAGAAGACACAGGTCCAAAAGGTAAAGCGGACCCCCAGAAGGGCCTTATCTGTCCTTTTTATTACAATAATGCAAAAAAATGGTGCTGTTCGATCCAGTTTACGCGCGCAAAGCGAATAGACAAGAGTCCGCTACGAGTACATTGGACACCACAAAGTCAACAGCAACTACCCTGTAGTCTCTCAAGTGAAAGAGGCAGCATTCGAGATAAAAACAAATCTAGAATAGGGCTACAATCGATTGTTGACTATGAGGAAACTTATAAAAAGCCGAGAAGTTTGTGACGACACAAAAGATAGCGCAACGTTTACTGAAAACTGAATAGTCAACTACTGCTAGATACCAATGCAATGCTGGACGAAATCCAGGTCCAAAGGGAACCGAAAACAAAACATTAAATTTAATTTTTTCCAATCGAGTCATTTTAGCTGGACTATGGTTCGTCACTTACCGATGTTTTCCTCATCATTCGTACCGAAACAGAGGATCAAAAACAAACAAAAACGTAGTAGTTTCTGATGCTAATTATAATAAAAGCACGCAAAAGACAGAACTTTTGATTGAAAATGGAAATAACCTACGACGAACGATTTAATGTAGCGAAATCCAGTTTTCGGCGTATAGTTTTTCTGAAATAGCAAAACATAGCATTGTTACCTAACTTTTCACTTGGATGATACAATGTTTATCGAGATATAAAACTCGCCTTTATAACGGTTAACTCGTCTTTATAACAGACAGCTGATAAACGTAGGGTACCTGACCAACTCCGTTTAGCTTTTATTCCCCCAAATCCAGCAGTTCAATATAATTATAATTATGTATTAGGCGCACCCCCAGCACGCTCCTAGGATATCCAGGGTAGTATTCAGTCCTAAGAGATACAGATTAAAAAAATATTTAGGAACAAATTGGTGGGGGCATTGTACAACGTATGTTCATATCATGTAACCCACCTCCTATTGGCAAAAATAAATTATGATAAATGAGTCAGATGCGAAAATGTAAAGTAGCAGAACTTCAGATAGGCTGTAAATACTGAAACAACTTTAAGAAAACCCGCGGTATAAACAGTCCCTCAAGAAAGGGAGAAAGATCACGATCGCATGTATCGGTTATCCCCGGTAAAGGCACTGTTTCAGGTGAAATAACTAGTCTAATGAGCTTAAAACGATTCACCCATCTAAAATGAATGAAAAGCCATTATCTATGCTCTCTATAAAGTTACATCCCTCCAGGTACGTTGCTGACTAACTTAAGCCAATAAACGATATAGCCCATGTGACATTAGGGCGGGAATGCTTAAGTTCGTGAGGATACTTTTCCACTACTAGAATTGCTTATAGCGAAACCTGAGGCTTAGATATGCGAGGATTATAACAATTTCAAATGTGGTTAGAAAAAATTCGAGAGGGATTAGTAACGAGTGATTCAAAGGACACGTCGTTATGGTCTGGTTTCTATCTGAGGGCCGCCGCACGTTCAAATAAGAAAGGTCAACGAACACCGTACATTAGTAACAATGAGTTAGGCAAGAACTAGAGAATTCATTTTAGCAATCCGAAAATGTATTCTACAGGTGTCCATCTGTATCTATGAATTTCTTTTCTATTTTCACTAAAATGAGGAAATGCGTTGAATCTTTTGCTTGTAAGTGACCTTATTAGTATTTTTAAAGTCTAGCTAGCATATCTTGTGCCTAGTTCAGCAAAGATTCTGCCGGTTTGAACTTTTATAAGCTTCCCTGGTGCCATAGTCTCAAAAAGCTGCTGGACTAATATACTGACTGCAATTTAAGACGTGCGCCACTAGCCTAGACACACTACCTGTTAATTACCAAAATTTCCGATTGAAACCAATCTAAATGCTAAAGAAAATAATTACTGCTGATGGGAGAGCGGATCGAATGGGCATAGACACTCATACCAATTAGGCCAGGCCGAAACGAACCCGCATCCAATACGTTACGAACCTAACTTATGTATCACATTTTTTCATCTCTATTTCCTATACAATCATACACAAGCTCGAATTTTGTTGTTGTACCAGTAATTATTTTCGTAGTTTTCGCCAACACGATTCCGACGTGTTAGTTTTAGGGCTCACTTGTCCTGCAGATGATGTCCTATAAGAAGCACTTACGTTTTACTGAAGCTCATTAACCTTGTCATTGAGAGCCAGTTTATAAGCCACCCCCCTTACTTCAAACAGTCACCTAGTTTTTCGTTGTTTGATACATACTACTCTGCTGAGATAACCTCGCCCATGCTACGAGCGGTACGCGAATGCGACTTCTCCACTCACGGATACAATTTGGTGATTTGGTAATCGTCGACGAAATCACCATATTCGCCTACTGCGAAAACTTGCTACATATCTTAATCTCGTGTGTATTTTGAGCGTAGCTGCCATATGATTTGCGTTGATATTCTCTGCGCTTAACAAAACCTGTTCAGCCAGTGAACAAACAAAGGTCGCCGCCGTAGTAACAATAAACACCACGAGCTGTTTCCTTCCCAGTGAAACGCTATTACAACGGATAAAGAAAGTAGTTGGCGAGATAGCGCAGCAAATTGTGACTTCGACGATGTCTAAGCCAGAGCCACCTTTATCGCCGCTACCGCAGGTTATAGTCATCCAGTCTCCTGGTGCCCCAGCCGATGGTTCGAGTGGATCATAAGACCTTCGCCGTCACTTCTTTCATCGTCTCCCCCGTACCGTTTTGATCAATTATGGAGCTTTCTCAGACCCTACGAGGCCAACGAAGAGTCTCTCATTTTATCGATTACGGAGGGTGGCCTGCCACTTTTGCGGGCCCAACTACCTCGACAGCCGTTAATGTTGTTGATTATAGGCGATGCTCCAGCTGCGCCCAATACTCGACGTGCTTCAGGTGGGCCTCGCTTACGCGATACATGAGCTACAACTACGAGCGACATAGCGTCAACAAATGGGCTCGGAGGGAAACGAACTCCGTTTAAAGCGTATTAATCACAATTATCATGTAATGAAAAGAGCAAATATATTTGTTTGTGTGTTATCTTGGCGACTCGTTATCTGTTACGGTCAAGTTTGAGAATGTGACGATGCCAGGCACCATTGACTTTCGTACAACCGTTACCTGTCTATGGGATGGACAATGTGTTGCTGTTACTTTGTAAGAAAGGGTACAACTCACCATATCTGTGGGTCGTTGTATTAGTGAGCCATTTAGGGTCTATCGTTGTAACGACGTGAACAACAAGCATGCCAGCTGCTGCTATTGTAAACTTCAGCGGTAGCAGCTGATCAAAAGAAAATAAGCAAGAAGAGGTCATCAGTGTACTGTTACTACTTTTGTCTCTTCAAAAGGCTCTATGGAAGGAACATCAAAGGCTCTTGGGAGGCTTTGAAGAAATACCGAGCGGTTATGTGCGAGAGCCTGTTAATGCGCTCGCAGTTGGTTTATCTAGAGGCCGAAATTGGCAAAAGCGCATTAAGCAAAATCTTTTTGCTAACCAGAATCGGTTTGCGTATTTTCGGTGCAATAGAGTTTGTAGACAAAAATCGACTTTTTTCGGTTAAAAACACACACACGCACATCGAAGCGAAGCTGCGCGATCAACTGTAGACACTATGCATTCTCATAGGAATCAGTCTGCAGTTAAAGATCTAAGTAGCCAGACCAAACATTTCTACGCCAAAAGTAATGCTAGGGGTGCATATGTTAGTGTTTGATATGTCCTAACCGATAGACGAAAGTGTCGAAGCGCCTTTAACAAGGACCATCTGAACGTTGCAAGCAGGCTTTTCCAAACGTTTCGCTCTATGACTGTCTGAGAGGGTGGGATTGCGCGCGTGACATTCACTTCAGTGACCATCAACTTAAAAACTTAGCGAAGCTAACTCGGTGCCGACCTTGTAAATTCTTCCATCGCTCAAGTGCATCCATCTCGAACTCGTTTTCATGCCGTATCTAACATTAAACGCAGTCAATCGTCGTCTTCGATAACAAAAGTTAAGAAATCGGTCACCTCGTCCTCGTCGTTCATCAGGAGGCTAGAATACGGACGATCGATAACGACTGCTTCAGAGGGACATGTTCAACTTTCAAATGATCTTTGCCGTAACCGGGCTGAGTAGTCCTGCAAATCTGACCTTTGGCTGTTAAGGGCCCCACTAGCTATCCGATATATTCCAAAACAGACTCGATCGACAAGTACCATTTTGGCGACTTTATCGATTAAGAATCATCGAAATATTTTTAAATATATATTTGTTAATGCACAAGCGTTTGCTAACCCAGAAAATATACTTTATAGCAAAATCGAGGCAAGCAAAAGTTAACCTTGATCGCAGTCTGAATATGAGTTTGATCTCAAAGAGGACTATGACCCATTATTTAATAACAGATATTAGGTATGTTGACAAAATAGCTGCAAAAGTGGTTATTGTAATAGAAAGGAGTGAAACGTTGCCGTGAACTAGAGAGGTTCTACAGATTATTAAGCAAGGCTCTTTGATATAACAGTCTCGTATTAAATAGGTGTGTGATTGGTGTGGGTTGTGTCCTTTTAAGGAAGCCAGTTTCGTTCTATTTTAGTTAATTAAGCACCGCCTACTCTAAATTCAAGGTAGATGATTAAATTAAATAAAAACAAAATTCAAAAAAAAAAAATGAAGAAAGAAGATTTTTGTCAAACTCTTATAATATATCAATAAATTCAAACTCATTATTAACTGTAAAACTCACCTCAATAAATTCGATAAACAATTCAAGGCCGGTCTACAAATCCGGTCGCGTTTGTAAGGTCTTAAAAAATAATGAAGATATACTGAAGATCTTATGTCCTCATTATTTTTTATATTTTATCTTAGCTTATAAATTTCATACATTTTTATATCTTATATTTTCTTAGTTTCTTTTTTTTAATTCTTGATATAACAAAACATTGAGAAACCTTATTATTTTGTAAATCTTATATTAAAAATCTTGAGATATATATATATCTATACATAGTATATATTGATAGAGTGATACGTAGAGTGAGTTTTTTAAAGAGTTTTTGCGCTTATAAGTTCGCTTATAAGTTTCATAAATGTTTATGTCTTTTATTAAAATTATGTCTTTATTAAAATTAAAAAGGATATTAAAAAATTTTTAATATTTTTAATAAAGATATAGAAAAAAAAACTTATATCGATCTCGATAAAACAACTTACTGAAGACATTATTTATGTCCAGATTACTTTTATATCTTTTTATTAAAATTTTGATATGAGAAACTTATTTTGAGAAACGCCGCAAAATATTGATATATTTACGTCAGAGTGATACATAAGTTAAAAGAAAAATTTACTACGCCAGAGTGATACATAAATTAAAAATAAAAATTTAACTATCACTTGATTCAACTGAAATGGCAGTTTATTACTGTCGCTCCGTATATCGTATCATTTGAGAGATTGTGCCCGCCACGGCAGTACAAACGCAGTAAGCACAGACAGTTCTCCTATTTTGGCACGGGAACGGATCCAGGCGAAATACTTGCTCGTGGGGCACTCGCTGGTGCTCCCATCGCCACCATAGGTCGCTGCTGTGGCGCTCCTGGCCTAGGCAGCCCCCCGACTTGCTGCGGCCCGCCGTTCATAATCGAAAGCATCCACGGCTGAGTTGGCAATGGCTGTGATAGGACTGACTGTGGCGCTCCCATAATTGATAGAATCACCGGTTGCTGCGGAGCCGATTGTTGGCCCATAATCGACAGAACCATTGGCTGCTGTGGGGGTGCAATTTGGGGCGCAGATGGGCTCATAATCGACAAAACCACAGGCGGCGGCGGCGGGTTCTGAGGGGCTGGGGGCGGTTGGGTTATCGTCACAACTTGAGGTTGAAGAGATTGAAGAGCTGGAGGTGCCGGGGGCCTCAAAAACGAGAGAACCAGCGGCTGCTGAGCCATATTGTCGTGCTTGCTTTGTCAATTATTTTCCTTCCTTTTTTAAATCACGGGTGCAACCACCACTCTCCTCACCGGTAGAAAGGCTACAACCGTGATATATAAACCTCTTAGCCCTGCTTTGTTATCTTGCATCAATAGGCAATGCTTATATAGTGAAACGTTAGTATACGCTAACAACAAGCACTTCAACAAAATTTATTGACAAGCATCCAGAAATAACAATATAGAGACTGGTCAAGTATGCGTCGTTTATAGACTAAAGAAGTTACTTAGTATAAATATAGTGAACAAGTTTGTCAGAGATTGAAAAGAAACTAGTTTTTAACAATTTTTTCAATTAGATGAAATTATCCGCTTGTATGAAAACCGCTGTAGAACGAAACCAGGACATACGCGAACTGCGCGTGTAAGAATAACAAAGCAGTGGAAAATAACATTTCTAAAGAATGTTTCGGGCAGTAAGGAAAAACTTAGGTAGATCCGGTACGGGCCAAAAAAGAGGCACTTGAACGATATGGTGAACACGCTGTACCGAAAACAAAAATAAGGAAAGTTTTTACAAAGGGAGGAGAAACAACGACTTACGCTGAACATCTAAACCTTTATTTTAACAAAAAGCACAAAAAAGCACACGCAAATAGTACCCCCTCTTAGCTTAAGTCTCTACACCCATATCATGTGGTTAGCCGGAAGAAATCTTAAATCATATTAGAGATGAATCTTTCTGTAGTTGTTGGATCCTTAAAGTGGCCTATGAAAATAAAACCACTCGAACTTCACAGTTCTTGAAGACTTGTGGTGCAATCTACACCAAATTCCCAGTTTCTGATCAGTCTAGCAATCGGCTGCATCACGTCTGACTCGGTAAATTTTGTAGTATATATAAAAGGAAAGTTGTCTAACAGATTAACCTAGGTATTATTCATGATATTCCTAACACAGAGAGCGTATATTTTTTATGTACAGGTTATATGTATATACTTCCCAAACAAAAACAGCCGCTAGATTTTGTGAATTCAACAACAAAGGGAATGTCTATCAATGTTAAATAGAAACAAGTATTTTCTTTGCAATGGAACATTTTATAGTAGAGAGGAAAATATGTTACTGCGTTACATTTCGCATGAAAATCCAACATGGCGTTATGTCATTTTAGTGGAACACGTACTAAGGTGATACGCTTTATCCCTCTGCTGATTATTTTCAACTATTCGGCCTAACAGAACCTCAATGTTGCAACGCTGCAGACTTATATCAAAAGCTATTGAAACCAACAGGCAAAAATCGTTTAGCAGCATCGATTTACCGTTATCTATATGACAAAATGTTCCAAGCTGCTACGTAATTTTATGGTGTTCGGCAAAATAAATAGAACGTAAAAAGAAAATAAATCCAAATGCTCCCTTCGAAGGGTTTAGTAGGAAGCCAGGATAAAGTGCTCAAACAAAACACCCTCATGTGACATTACAATATAAAGATTGACCACATAAAGCACCGTATAGAGCGATAACGATTGTACGCTGCCGCATAACTCTTGAAACGAAAACGCTCGCCGATGAACAATGGGGCAAACCATGAGGCGGTAAAGTATAGGTAAAAGCTGTGGCTCTTAAGCACGGTTACATTGCAAAAGACACGTCTAGTCAGAAAATTCTTGTAATTCTGTTCGTAAATTTGCTTATGTGGGTACTAGATACCTAGGCATGACCAGAAGTCTGGTCATACAATAAATATCAGGCATCACGGTCACCGTTCTGTCTCCTTCCTGTCTCCTGTAAGCTTCAACTGTCTCCTGTAAATAGGTAAGACAACGCAGCGCGGTGTGATAACCACTATGAGTACTGATAGTGCACCACAGGTAATAGACTTTTGTACCCCCCGTACTGCATCTATGACCTTGACATTAGG
>NW_019214050.1:50177-99407 GCF_002532875.2 Varroa jacobsoni | reverse complement strand
GGGGGGGGGGGGTAGTAAGAGTATATACCTTATATGGCTGGAGAGCATGAGTGTCCACAAGGGCATGCATATCACACATAGAGAGTTTAAAGGTGCGCAGCTTTTTCTCTATATATATATATATATATATATATATATATATATACCTTCACTCATCTCGTACTCGTCTTCTTGTTTGACCCGTGCTATTTTACTTCTTGAAGCTAGCTATAAGCGCTGAGCTCGCTGTGACACACCACAGGCGTAGTTCAGTTACTAATATCCCTTTTCATAATTTATTCCATAGTAATTTAATTTCCTTTCGTTTATAGTTAAAATAAAAGTCAGTTAGAATTAGTTAATACTGTTACTATTTCTTGTTGATAACTTGTGGCTGTTCATATTTATGTTGTTGCTTTAAGAAGCACAATTTACATTTGCTGCCATCTTGACCTGTCTTGGCTTTTACTCTTCTCCACTATGCGACCCAGCACTAATCTATATGAATATATCAACTGGCCGGACTTGTCGTAAGCGTTTTCCCCCTTTTACCACTCGGGCTATACAGTCCTCCTACACTGATGATGTAGGCGTCATCAAGCGTCTCCTGCGCTATATGCCCCCCTCTAATGGTGAGTCCCCGATCCTGGAGTCCAATTTCATCGTCACAGCAATAGACGTTGTCCTTTGTTTTCCGTGGACCTCAGCCTACGCTCTTCTCTTCACTGCTTCCTCTTCTTCCGTGGTATTCTCTGCTGGACTGATTCGTTCCAATCCCGAATCTATACATACATGTATATCCAGTTCATGTCACAGAGCCCGTATTTGCTTCTTTCCTTATTCGTCGTTTAATTGTTTTTGAAAAAGAAAAACACTTGCATTTAAGAATTTTTTTCCATCGTATATATCATCTCTATATCATTATATGGGTAGTTATATACAATAAACATTCGGTTGTTACATTACGATGGCTGACTGGGAATGGTCGCTCGTGACAAATACTCGAACATTCGTGAGCAACGCATAATCATCGTATAACCGTTGGGCCGAAATTTGGAGCTTGGCCTCTCGGCGAAGAACGATGAAATCAATTAACCCACGTCCCGATTCTCGTACGTCTGCATTCGATGACCTCCCGTTTGCCAATCGAGCTGGTCACTCATTGTAATTGATCTTCAAGTTATATGTATTATATTGTCATCGATCGGCTTTACTTTTTTGGTAATACCCAATACACGCCACGATTTCTCCAATATTTCCTTGTATCCCCCGCATTTCAGACTCTTATTGAGGGCAAACAGCACGTGTTGTTGTCACGGGCACGGATATATATCCAGATGTTAATTCTTCATTTTCTCCCCCCCCCCCTCTATATATATATATATATTTGTCGATTGATTCGCGGGGCGTCACTTTATACGTTTCTCTCTGTGTAGTGTGCCTTCTGTGCCTAAAATCATTGGCAATTAACATAATGTGATCATCGATGTTATTATCAATTTTATTAATATTGTTATCATCATGATTATTATTCAAGGTCGGTCTTGTGTTTCTGCGTTTGGCGTATATTTACAGGATTGGGTTTCTATATTACACTTACTCATTCACATGTACTTAGTTGACATATTGAATGGTTTCGTGACGTTACGTGCACCGTCCAAGCTCGCTCAACAAGGTAACCTCAAGCTATGGATGTGTGTTTCATGCGAGGCTGTCGTCGAACCACGTGGGAACCCCAGCTTCACAGTGGCCTCTCATACTTTTTTAGGGCAGAAGTATCTCGGACAGCACAATTCCTACTTCTGTTATTTGCTGGTGCTATCGGCAACACAAGTGGTGGCACTTTACTTTAACCTCGAGAGTGACTAACGTACTTGCGTGAATTAAGCGCTGGGCAAATGCGTTCAACAAGTATAACGACCGGCGAAGAGACATTTCGATGGTCGAAGTCCCGCGCCGACGTTTGTCCTAGCCATTGCACGACGTACTACAATCAGCCTCCTTTAGCATAATTTTCAAGCTGCTTGTTTTTTCCTATGGCAGGTCGTTCGGCTCCCGCACTCCTAGCGCCCCTGGTCGGCTATTGCCATCCTCTACGTAGCTAATATGGTCGACAGAGTGGCTACTCGACACTCGGCAACCTTTAATGGCTCAGCAATCGGTACTGAGATGGTTGGGCGTACCCTGTGGCGGAGTTTGGGGCTGTGGCGCGGGCGGCGACGTCTGACCAGTTGGCGACTGTTGCAGTTGCTGCATCTGGCACACGACACGTTGGCCGTCAAAGACAGCCATGACGAGCGGATTAGATGCAGACCCATCTCCGCTCAATTGGCTCGAGTGGTTGCTGTACACTCCCTGTTGTTGGCTTTGTTGTGCGCTATGGCTGGGATGCTGCTGCTGAAATGAACCGGCAGGAGAGCCCCACTGAATGAGCGGCCGCTGGTCAGAGTGGTGACTCACTTCGGAGGGCGAACGCAAATGCAACGCTTGCTGCTGCTGTTGCTGCTGAAGGTTGTAGTCGTGTTGCAATTGGCTGAGGTTAAGCTGGTGTTGGTTAAGCTGCTGGTGCAGTTGGGCGGCTTGGGCGGCGTGCATGGCATGCAGCATTTGTTGGCGGCCCATGGCATTTGGGTCTTGATCCTCATCTATCGACTCGTAGATGTGATCGATGCCTTCCAAATGCCCATAGGGCGGCGGCGGTGCCTGTCGAGATTTTCCCAGCTGCCCGCCAAGGGTGTTACACTTCTTGCGGCCAACAGCAATCGCGCCTAGCGTATTTGGGCCGGCGCTCGTAAGGTGCGGACTTATACCGTTTAGTTGTGCCAAACCCATTTGGCTACCGGCTATTATCTGCTGCTGATGCTGCTGTAACTGCTGCTGTTGATGCAGCAGTTGATTATTACGGGGTGTCGTGCGACTTGAATCTAGAATAACCTGGGATGGGATGACGTTTCGTCGGTCCAGCGTGGCGGCTCTTGGATATATTCCCGACGTGGTGCAGATCTCCTGGCCTTTCTGAAGGTTCCAAAATTGACTCGGAATCTGCAGAAATTCATTAGAGAAAATCGAGGATCATGCACAGATAGAAAAAGAACATAGCAGAAGATTAATAATTGCTAATTGTCACCAAAAGCTCTTACGATTCAGTCTTACTGTATAATCATCAATGTAAACTCTCAGTTAGCGGCTAATTAGTATTCAGTTTATTGAAGGACAAAGCGAAATGTTTGTACATCTAGAGAGACGAAATGTGCTATCTAAAGAAACTGAATTGTGATTGTTTGAGATACCGTAATTGAGATACCGAAGACATTCACAACCACTCTTAATAACTAGCCAGTAGAGGGTTTTCTGTGCTAGAATATAATAAAAATATACTAGTTATATACCTATGCTGTATATAAATTTGATACTTATATGGTGTATTTAATAAGACTAAATACTCACGGTGTGTGTTGCGGCTGTAGCTGCCTGTTGTTGTCCTAATAGTGTCTGGTGATTTGCCGTGGTGAGTGCCGTAAGCGTTGGGTGGCCATTAAGTTGTCCGCGTCCCGAGAGGTTGGCTGGCAGTCGCGCCCCATCGGCGCTATGCTCGTGCAGACCCATTTTCTCCCCTTTAAGACATTCTGGCAGCCAGGAGCAATTGACAACGCATTTTCGGTATTCGCTTTGCACTTTGTCGTTAGTAAAACAGTGAAACACGAAGATACAGAGGCCCTGGATGCTGTTCAACACAGTAAATACGTAAGCCAGGGCCACCGATTCCGAAGTAACGTAGACTAATCCGACGGCCCAAGTAAGTCCGAGCAGAAATACCAAAACGGTGGCACCCCGTATCCAGATCCTGAGGGGAACGCAAGCGGGGGTTAGAAAACTTATAGTACTTGAGCAATAACTTAACGAGGTGTACCATAAGAAACAGAGAGGGGCTGATGACAATAATCAGTAGAAATATAAAACAAGAGTCCTGGACCGAGGAACAGATCGAGTCCATTAAGCCAGGGTCGTCGTAGTAAAAGGATATAAGGAAGAAATATACCATTACGGTAATATAAGTTTTAAGAAAATCAAAGAAAATTACGAACGATAACAGACAGTTACAAAAATTGTAAGTACAGGAAAAAAACGTTAAGAGACAAAAAGGTTAAAAGAACAAATAAAAAAAAACTATTCAAACCAATAGTGTACTGGGCAGTAGTGATTCCGGAACCAAGCGTTTTTGTGAACTTTGGCGGAGGGCGAGGTATTAGGGAGACAGATCATTGACACGGTGAGAAAACGAAGGAACGCATTAACAGAAATGCTATGAACCATCTCTATTTTGAAGCCATTAGAAATAAATGGGAGGTCTGACAGGACGCCATCTGCAGCAAGCCGCAGCGATAAGCGGACCGAGACAGCCAGCACCGTACCATCAGCCACTCAAGCTTGGTCTGACACGGCAGTTGCTGGCGTCCCCCGTTCACTGCCAGGTCTTTCGTCTAACCCCGGCACGACACAGCACCCGCAACTAAGCTTGAAGCTCTTGTTAGCTTAAAGCTGGCTGGCTGGCCGGCTAAGCCAGGGTCTGACGGCGTACGTCGACGTCTACGTCGACGAAGTAGTAAGTGGTCGATGATCTGACGAACGGGTCAGGCAATGGGATCGATCTCGTAGAACTCGCTTGACTGCACCTGCAGAGACGGAAACCCAGTTCGGCTAGGTTCTTGGCTAGGCCCGGCCTGGCCGGGGCCAATCGACCCAATGACGGGCAGCTAACAGCAAGGACCAGTGGCAGGAGTACCAGCAGCATCAACATAAGTGTAATTGAATAAATATGCTAATCCACAACGCAGAGACAGGGAAAAAGTTGAGGGAAAAACGAAACGTGAGTGGGGATCTGGATACCAAAGATGGAAGAGGATGAGTAACCGAGAAAAATGTACCCTGTTCTCTAACCGTCTTTGGTGCTGCTGTTGCTGTTCCTGCGACCCCAGGACTGGTAGCTGTGTCGGAACGACAAACAGACCCCTTTTGTGATCCCCGATCATATCAGAGAGCTTTAAAACGCAGCTGGAAGACAAGAAAGAGAGCAGAGGGAGAAAATGGAGCAAAGAATAGTGGCTAAGTGGGGAGTGCAGTTGCGCTTTTCTTTTGAATTTTTAAGAGACTTCAAAAGCAGAACCCTCAAATACAACGTTAGCTTGATTCGCAGTAAAGAATAAAAAAGACAAAAAAAAGACTTAACAAGTAAATAGGATAAATACAACAGAATGGGTCGATTTTCATACGGTGGGCGGGGGTGCATTAAGGAAAGAGAGGACATTTTTTTTTTTTTTTTTTTTTTTTTTTGCTGTGGCCCAAATGTAGCTAAGGTGATGCTCTAGAAAGAATGTTGAATAACGAGAGATTAATGTGTGTAGGATTATTTAATGTAGTCAAACTTTTTCAACTACTTACATGCAGATGACACGAAGGCATTATTAAAGTGCTCGAAGGTCTAGAGTAAAATAAAACATTAAAATTTCTGAAAGTGAAGAGTATAACTTTCAAGCAAATAGGTGTCTGGTGAGCATGAGGCCATGCAGTTGGGTCACAGCTGGGTTCTAGTCTAAGGGTATGTATCAACAAGCATGTGCTAGTCACCCTTCCCCCCCTCGTAAAGCACGAAAAGGGCTTACTATAAAGATACCACAACAGAGTGGAGAACAGTGAAAGGAGCGCAGGCTATTTTGCTCAGCAATGATCCTGCTGAGACGATCAATCCGATAATCATTTGGCATGATGATTCGCAGGCATTCTAATGAATACACTCGACAGCCGCGAGTGCTTCATTCATCACATTCAGCGAGCGAGCTAAAGCTAGGGTAAAGATAGGCAGATGCAATACGTCGCATCGCGTCCATAATCGTGTAACGAGCAGCAAAGAGAGAAATTGAAGTAGAGACTTGTCCTTACGCCAGATGAAGGCTTCGTATGGTGTCGTCCGTACTGTTTTGACGGAGCCGACCACCCACAAACACAGACACAGTCGTACCGCGCAGATTACGATATAGATGGACAGAAAGATGGAGCAAGACAGTCGGTCGTAGATACGGGGAGTGTGTCAGTGTCAATCAATCAGTGAGTGACAGATTAGAGCGAGGGGAAGCAGAGAACGCAGCGCGCATGGATCGCGCACGACATAACCATCGCAGAATCGCGCGAATTGTAGAAGAAGGATGTTGAATTGGTTTATTCGTTCGTCGATCAAGCAACGGTCGAAATGATATGAATTTCAATTAGTATACAAAGACCGACAAATGATGATGAACGGACCGATCGATTGATGTGGTTCAGGGAAGTCGGAGTTACAGAGCACAGTTATAATAAAATAGTAGAAATATTATGGCACAAGAGTGCACCGAGGCGATATAGACAAATGGCCGATCAGAATAGAGAAATAACGCGAAAAAAAAGGGTTGTCAGATTTGCATTCGATCCGAGTATTGCATGCAGTCAGTGGCAGCAGAACAGACGACGTTCAGACGTTGCAGACGCCAAATGTTTGTTTGTTTTATTTTATTTAGAAATAAAGAAAACCGACGACCAATGGGCGGTCGGTTCGTCGGTCGGTCGGTCGGTCGGTCAGTCAGTCAGTCAAAGAGAAGATGTTCAGCGAGAGAATGACAGAGAGAGACAGACAGACAGAGATAGACAGAGAGAGAGAGAGAGAGAGAGCGAAGATCACGGTTTTGTCAGAAGCCCATGATCAAAGTGTGGGAAGACAGAAACAGATGAAAATAGAAAGATGGATTGAAGTAAGTTGATAGATAGAGAGAGACAGAGAGATAGAGAGAGAGAGAGATAGAGAGAGAGAGTGAGATAGATAGATAGATAGAGAGAGAGAGAGAAGAGAAGAGAGAGAGAGAGAGAGAGAGAGAGAGATAGATGATCGCGCACAGTCAGTCCATGGACAGGAGTAGCAGAGAAGTGACACACAGCGGCGTTCGTTCCGGAAGAGAAGAAGGTGGTAGGCGACACAGAGACAAAGAGTAGTAGTCCCAAGTTAGTAGACATCGTGATGATGATGATTAGAGAAAAGATTTAAATTTACTGTCGTGCAGCAGTTGGTGGACAAACGCTGCGTGTCTAGAGTCAAAGTCAGAAAAAGAGAAATATAGAAAGATACGGCTGGCTGCTTTCGTATTTACGGATCCTAATACTAGGTGTAACTGTGGCAGATCGGAACATGAGGCTGGTCAGGTCAGTCAGGTCGACAAATATTCTGACTGGCACCAACATCACTTAAGATCCTTTACGACAGTCATGGCCAGAGTTCGGTGCAGATTAGGGAACAACCAATCAACCACGGCACCTCAATAGCCAGCCTGACAAATACAAATATCAGATAGAAGCAAAGACAGAAGGGACGGACGGCAGAGAAAGTTTTGGGGACTGATTATAACGACAATAGTTATAGTTGCACCGATGTATCGAAGGAAAAGAACAAAGGTATAGATACGAGAGAAAGGAGCAGCAGCAGCAGCGGCAAATAGAAAGAAATCGAGAAGATTGGAGAGAGAGACAGAGAGAGATAGAGATAGAGGGAGAGAAAGAGAGAGAGAGAGGGAGAAAGAGAGAGAGAAAGAGAGAGAGAGAGGATGTAATGCGCAATACATCATGTGCTACTTCATTAATACTGCACAGGCTAGTCATTGACTAAGAGGTTACACTCTACGTAAGTTAAAAGAACACATTCTACAGTACAGGCCAAACAGTATACTAGACCTACCTGAGGTTGGATAATTTCGAAGTTTCCTTTGTTTTGACGGAGTTGGCCAAGCTGGCGTGTCGGCACATTGTGAAGATGGCCACACCCAAGAAGACCAGGTTGGCAAACAAGATCGCCACGACCGGGCCGACGAAGCTGAGGACGAAATAGTTATCGGCGCGCAGCCAGCAATGCTGCGACGTACCATAGCTAAACGGATCGACAGCGACAGATACACCGACGATGACCGCCGGTACTCCGTACGCTAGCGGATAATACCAGTATAAACGGGACTTCTCTAAATCGAACACTTCGATCAGCATCACGTACAACTGAAAGCCCTCCAGGAACATCCACATGAACGCTGCTAGAAACGTGTAGTGCAGTACACCAGCAATTACGCCACAAGTCATACGGTCGCTTGTCCAGTGGATTCCGAGGACGAAAACGATCTCTGCCAGTAGTAAGCACAGGCAGAGGTTCTTGTGAATCGCAGCACGATCGCCCTTCAGGCCGCGGCAGAGCTGCAACGCTAACAGCGTAAGTGACAGGCAGACAATCGAAACACAACAGCCAATATAGGTAATAACCTGCAGTGCGGATTCGCCGCCATACGACGCAGGTCTCGGACGCACGTCCATGAGGAGGGCAAAGTTAGTGAGGTGATTGCAAGCGCAAATCGTATGAGTTGCGTTTGAGTCCTCGATCCAGCAGCCCTCAGCGGACCAGTCTCGCTTGTTGAAGTCCCAGAAGATACACTGAGGCTCAGTGGTGTTTTCAGCGACTTCATGCTGCAAGACGATGCGCACCGGGTGGGCAAACCCAGCCAGGCGCGGTCTATCCAGAGTTGCCGATAGCACTCGGGAGTTGACCACGCGTGACACGTTCGACGGATCATACTCGCCATAGAGGCCGGTGTATGGCGGGAAATTAGTTCCAAGAATGGCATTTATGCGCTTGTATAAGAAAAAGGCCACTTTCACGAGGCCACCACGTGAATGCTCTAGCAGTGTTGACTGCGGTAATGTCAACGAATCCTTTGCTTCGATCCATTCCGTAGATGCTATATCACGAGGTTCGGGGAATCGAAGATCACCCTCCAGCTCATGTTGAGCTACGACTTTAACAGCTGCAACTGTAATTATGATAGGAGCGATGTGAGAATAAGAAAACGTTGGCTTAACTCAGAGTTGTGATTAATTGTCGTAATAACAGTTATACTATTGCTATACATGTTCGTTTCGTGCATAGACATTTTCGAAATGTAGCTAGGCTCCTATTTATCCGATGTAAACCGTAAAGTAAGATTCTGTGTTAGATGCATTTCCACGTCAAGCATTTTATACCGGTATACGAAACGGTTCTTTATCGGTCTTGTAATAATAGATGAAGTAACAAATTTGTTGATCTGGTTTTATTGATCGGATGGCGTGGTGATACTTATAGATCCGACATAATCTGGCAATGTTTACCACCGCCGGTAGCACTCTATTACCATCGCCTACACGTGCTTTGTGCTTACTTACCAATATTGTTCTGAACGCGACTATAGTTGAGTGGCGAGTACTGATTTTTGAGCATGAGAACTGCGTTTTTCTCTAGTGCTTCAAGGAGCGTTGAGGCAGCTGCCCGCTGTTCGCCAGAAGGAAGGTCATTCCATGCGGCTGCCTGCTGCTCATCCAAAATGTTGGAAGCGAAGTCGATGACGGCCTGCAACAGGAAAGAAAAACCATTTGAGATATGGACGAGGAACTGTGAGCTGACTAACGAAAAATAAGCATCCGCACGGTATATAGCGGGCGAGAAACAGCGAACGTTTTTGGGGGGTTGGCCTCGCGTGAGTCTGGACTGCTCTGTCTAGTCAACAGTCTCACATTGGCTGGCGTTGCCGGGCGAAATGTTATGACGGCAATCTGCGCGTAATCGCAGCACTAGGCTTAGGTGCACTGGTCGAGGGCAGCAGGAACACGAGCTGCCCAGTTGGTAGCCGTTCAAAAAAGAGAAAGAAGAGGCGGCTTGAAGGGCGGAGTAAATCTAAGGTGGCGCTGTAGAAAAAATGGAGCAACAAAAACGCGAGCAGCAGAAAATGGCTCCTCGAGGCAACCGGGTATTCAAAGAAATGCCCTAACCCAGTTTTGCAGGTCAGAGGGCTAGGTTGCCCGCAGCAGAAATGACTTAGGGCAGAAAGCACCTATGGCTACTGGCCGGAGAGTAATGAAACTTCTTCCACGAATGGAGATGGTATAAAGAGATCCACGGTGCTTACGATGGCTGCCAAATCAAACTGCTCAGAAACCTGCGCACAGTTTTGCTGCCGATCACCTTGTCGTTGGATACTCAAGTTTGCCACATCCTGAATACTTATGACGTCGTTGGCAACGTCCCACCCACAAAACGACCTTATTCGCTTCGCTTAGTCTATATAACATTACACTAGAAGCGATTGTAGGTAGTGTTCAACAATTGAGGAAATGCCGACGTGTGCGCATGCAGGTACTGCGGTACATTGTCGTCGTACCACTGACAATTGGTGTGTGCGTGCAATAATAAGTGGTAAAACGAGCGACGGGAGCATGGACCAGTAATAAGCACTTACATTCATAAGCTCCTGAACAACCTCCTGGCGCTGATGTGAATCCGTAGATTCAGTCAGGCGATCTTCAACGCGTGCTACAAGCTGCTGGATCAAACTTGTCGTATGCAGTAGATCTCCGCCAAATAGCGGCTTTAGATGAGACTTCTCTGCGAGCTCATTTGCGAGGTTGACCACGGACACAGAACCATCATGAATTTTCACTTCTATATGGCGAACCCAAGCTGAGTTGCAGCTGCTTAAGTCGGGAAATTCAGACAGCCACATAGGTGGATTGGAGCCGCATTGCCAGCTTGCCTGACCAACGCTACCCATCGGGCAGGGATGACTGGCCATTTCGCCTTCGCGAGTCCAATTCCAAGCCATATCTCGTACAACACGCGGCGGACAGTGTGTCTCTCGGCCGACGGGCGTCTCTGCTGCGTCTGGAGTTACTCCAGCTCCTTCTCGTGTGAAAACATCGATTGTCGTAGGGTCCTGTGTCGTTGTGGTGGTCGTCGTGCTCGTCGCCTCGTAGAGCGGATTCGGCACTTTAATCTCCGAGCGACCGCCGAGCGGCGGTGAAAACGTAGCGATGCGCGGCGGCTCCCGTGACGCGATAGGCGGAGGTTGCGGTGTTTGCGGCGACGGCTCTGGTTCATCGTACTTTTCGTCGTACTCCGAGCTCGGCACCTCCGTTAGCGGCGCTAACGATGAAGGCCGAATTATTGGCGGGGGCGTAGTCGACGGCGTGGGCGGTGGTGGAGGTGACGGGAACACCGGCAAATGCGCCGGTTTTCCTCCGGTGATCGACGGGGGGAAGATGATCAATGGCGGTTTATATGTCGTCGTGGTTGAAAGTTCTGGAACGCACTGGTAGTGCGCTTCCAGATACTTCTTTGTCCCCGGGCACGGATCATCGTCGAAGAACTCCGTTGCCGCAGACAGAGTGCACGACTTTTTCTTTTCGCATGACATCTGCACGACCCGAAACGAGCGTCGTGACATACAGTTTACGCTCCAATCGAGGCTGCCTTGGGGATTACAAAGCGAAATAGAGAAACGGCCATAATTTGCTCGGATCAATCGTATGATGTGACTGTCTTCGCAGGTGATGTTCATAACGCCACCCTCGCATGCGTACGTCGTCAGGTATGTCGTCTTGTCTGAAAAGTAACGTAAGATAGTTTCATTAGATAAGTGTTCCAGATATTGCCTATGCTATGCCGTTTTGTCATATAATCATATAGATAACCGAATTTGATTGATCAGAAAAGACTATCCATATGATTCTATCAATAAATGCAATGGTATCGATAAATCGCCTAGTATAGTTAAGTTCTAGTCAACGTTCGAGACGTCAACAGGAGCCACATCCAAGCTTTGAATTGAAGGCTTTAGCCGAGAAGAAAGGGACGATTCATGCTAGGGCAGTGAACCAGCACGTGGAGACACTGGACTAGTTTTCCTTCGGTTCTTCTCTTTATCTAATGGTCTGTCTACCAAATGAAGAGATCTTTCTCATTTTGAGCACATAGGGGTAACCTTTTCCACTTTTTAGTCAGTTGTGACGCGGTGAGAACATGTTGGCTGGCTGACGAGGCATATCTTTCTCATAGTACCCTGTGCGGTCAGGCAGTGAATTTTCGCTAGATTCACTTGCTTGCTAGGCTTTTGCCAGGCTCTAGCGAATCTGCCCTTTACTCAGTCAGTTCCTCACACAACAGCCAGCCTCCTTCTTCGCCTATGACTCCGCTTCAAACGAAGAGGATTTGCTGATGAGGTGCTTAGGACGCCTGGAAGGTCCATCGGCTAGCGGCGGACTGAGTGCGGTAAAACGACAAAAAAGAGACCCTCCTCAGAGAGCCGGCAAGCGGGAAAGAACGGGCAAAATCGAGCGAGCAGTAGAAACGGCGGTTTTGTGCTGACAGTACGACTAGTCTAGTGCAGGAAAAAGACGAACGCGAACTGATCTGCACTCGGCAGACCAGAATAAGCAGACTCTTGTATAAAGAGAGGAGCACGTTAATTCCAAATGAGCAATCGTACTCCTCGCTGTTAGCCGACCATCGAACACACTTCTGCCATTGCTGTGAGTCGGCTTGCTGCAGTGAGATTTCGTAGTCTACCCGCAGCAAGGCCTCAGCCTCAAACTCTTTTCACCTATGGGTCAAATGCATCTCATTCTTTGAGGACTTCCTTCTTGATTTCCAGCTTACCCATTCAGATCTTCGAGCAAAATGAGCTTTGAGCAATTACCGAAGTGCGAAATAGCTCGATGAAGAAGAAGAAGACAAATGGAGAGGGGAGAGAAAACTAGAAATAGGGTAAAAGCTCGCACGAGACTCTAGCTGAATTCTCAAGCGGTAGGATTGTCCACTACCGTATACACAGATTGCTGCACCACCAGTTAATCAGGATACTAGTCGCGCACTAACTTAAAATTAACTATGTGCTACTTTACTATAATATAACACGATATGACAGTAGTTCGAAACCAGAGCGACCACCGATCTTTTCTTGACTACTTGAAGGACAACAGCCGCCCTTATTTAATAAATTAAAGCCAAATCCCATTTCCTCACAAATATATGTCCTTTTATTTGACCGAAGCTTTTATTAGAGCTCTTGCAACAATAAGCCCGTAGTTTGAATTTTTCGGCGTACGACCTTTTCCTAAAATCTAGCGAAAACTCAAATGTGAAGCTACACCTATGTTGTGTACATGAGTATCTTGTCGCTTCGGATCGATCCATTCCGAAAGGGTGTTCCCACTATGGTATCGAGTGCAATTTTTGCGCCATCGTCGCGTCCCCTTTCCATCCAACACTGTGATTAACGGATTACGACAAATAAAGTCTACTTTTTTGGTAGGGGGTTGGTCTATGATGTTAGGAAGAGGAGATCTATTGGACTTGGTATAGAGCAAACTTCATGCACTTACCTGTAGGAACGGGACGCCTAGGAAGTGTACAAGTAGAAATTACATTATTACTACTCGAATCAGCTGGAAATAGATACGTGGTCTCCATTAATTACAGGTAAAGACTGATCGATTTGTTTGACTATTGTGTCAAGCAAACCGGTCAACTTAGAAATACTGCACGATTTACAGCCGGTAAACCTCACACCATACGTCGACTTGTCATATAGCAGCGTCTTCCATTGTTAGAGTTTACTTGTTCAAGAGGAAGCAGCTGTTGGCGTGGTGCGAACGAGTGTGTCAGACTGAGTCAACTTTCACCCAAGCACGTTGCGTCTAGCCGGCTTGTTGACACGCTGTGTATCATATTTAATAAGCCATCCGCTTCTAAATACTGTCCTGCTCTATAGTGATAAGGGATGAGCAGCAAAACTCATAGTAGTAACGAGAATCGATCAAATTAAGTATATCCTCAATGAACAGACTTGACCATCGATTATTCAAATATACCATAGCAGTGAAAGTGGGACGGGATGAGGTCGCGACGATCCTTTCCCTAGCATATGCTAAGGCTGTCCAAGGCGAAATGGCCCTTACTTGGTTGGCGGAATGCGTTCTTTGAACCTAACAAACTCCCGGAATGCTCGCGGGAAGAAGTCAGGTGACCTATTAGCTTTGCTAACTGGGTTACATGGCGTTCAGGAGGAAGATATTTCGAGACCTCTCGAAGGGAGAAAGACCAATCCTTAATCGCCATGCACGTCGTCCAGCAGCAACCGAACGAAGAAAAATTACCGTTTCATGTAAATTTACTGAAGATGATGCTCCTGCTGCCGCTGCTGCGTGGACGGTAGTGATACGCACAGTTCTTCACGCAGGTAAGGCCGAGTACGAGGTCGTCGACTAGAACCTGGTAAACGAATGCGCACTTTTCTTCACAAAGGTTTACCCGTCAGAATATTTATTGCGAGGATTGCAGTTTGACTAGAGGGCTATTGGCGCTGGTATCGAGAGCGAAAGCGGAGGTTGCGGAACGATGAGGCCTACTGACCCGTCGTCCCCCTGGCTTTGAGGTTTTCCACATTGTACCTAAGCGATGTCTAGCCACTTGTAATCCATTCTATCGCATTCTACATCAGTGCCGCTGCTTATAGCATTACCCTAAAAGTGCTATGGTTAGGACGGACTTAGATATGACGATGGTGGCTACGGAGTCAGGAAAGGTAGCGAGCGAAAGCGAAAACCGACGCCAAGAGCGGGAGGAGGCTCACGGAAGGAATAAGGAAAGCGGAGAAGAATAAGCCAGGGAAAAACAAGTAGGTTCTTGAGCGAGCAACTTGTTGCCCTACGAATAGCCACAAGCTTTCACGCAGTTGCCTGATCTGGCTATCTGAAGGCTGGCCTGTAGCTGCTGTCCGCGCCAGCCGCGTCATCCGTCTCCATCGTCATTACTTGCGCAGCGGAAAAAGTAACCGAAGCGAGCTATAACGTCACAGAGCTTTGTTGCTTTTGCTATTACGAACGTAGTAGAATTACTCACTGCTAGGCGCTGCACTCGAAGCAGGAATGCTAGTTTGCCTGCGATCGACCACTCACACGAATGTTGCGTTTGCTGAAAACGGAAGCTGCATTCTACGTCAGCGTGAACAGCAGCCGTAGAGGACAAGTGCAGCTACGCTGTGACGCATAGGGTAGCAAGCGAGACATGGGATAAAATAGTAAGTATCGTCCCCTCTGCTACTAGAGGAAAACTTGAGTGGCCTCCGCTCTGGCTCTGTCCCTAGCTATACACTACGGAACCCATTGCATTGCTTTAGCTTTTTTCGCTTTACGTACCATCTCGCTCGCTTCTGCCGCCTCTTTAACTCTTTCCGCTAGTGGAAGTTACGTGAGGATGTCCCGAATTTTAGTTCTTGTGGCCTTTCGGCTTGCGGTACACGTTGTGCTATAATGTGGTGCGTGGGTATGACGTTTAAAAATAAATTAAATTCCAAAAACCCATTCACGTATTCGGCGCACGTTGACACGGTGACAGGAACCTTTCGAGCTGTCCGTGTTGGTGGCATAGCGATGGCAGGAGTTAGACAGGTGCCGAGAGGAAAGCGTCCAACTGTATTGGCAGTATTGCGGGCGGCGAGCTACTGCTACGCCAATGAAAGCGGTGGGTCTTGCTAAAGCCGCCAACGGCACCGTGGCCTTCGCACGTGCCACGCTACTATCACCGCGAACGGTGAAGTTAACATCATTTTGAGTTATGTGACTCACTCACTACGATGACTTCTACTTAGGCGAACGACGTTAGCTCGCGCGAATCGAGCGCTGTGGGTAGCTGGTGACAGCTGCTCCTGGGGCCGCCAATGGCAATGAGTATCAATGCGGTGCCAGCGATGCAATGGTCGGCGAGGCATCTGCGGAATTTGAAGGCGATAAAACTCATGAGAGAATGAGTTAGAGCGAGAAAATTAGAGAAAGAGCGATGTGTACTTAACGGTGAAGGACGCAGAATTAACTTACTTTGCCATGAATCAATAAGTTTTCAAAATACTAACTGTTTTCATTTACACTAATTGTGTGGATTATAAGTGTTTATGTTTTTGTCTTGTATAAACATTTTTAATTATGTAGATATTTTTATATACAGCATTTCGAACGTAGATAAACAGTATCTGTACTTGCTTGGGAAAATAGCACTGACTTCCGAAATAAATGAAGATAGCTTTACTACAGGAAACACACAATACGCCATAAGGAAAATAGAATGAAATAATTTAACCATTTGCAGCAACGCCAAACTATACGCCTTTATCGAGTAACACATACCGATTTAGACTTGTAAAGATCTAGTTGTTGCCTTCTAACTCGTCTTCTAGCTCTGACGAGATATTAAATTGATGAATACACACACCGGTGCCATCTGAACAAGTCTATCTTGCTGTCTGATCAGCCGGCTGACGAGTTAACGGAATCCTGTTATTGGCTTCTATCGATGAAGATCGGCTACTGCTCCTTCCCTTCGTGTTGACGTCAAGTGGGACATTTTTTAAAGCTGCCCATTAGGCAATCACATGGCGAAGTGGGTACTTCATTAAGCCTTCAAACAAACACAGCAGGAATTTCCCTTTGACCCAATGATGCAACCTGTCTGTTGGGGGCCTCATTCTCTGTTTACTAGCACAACGACTGTTAGCAATCCGTAGGTGCCTACGTGGCTATTGCAGCAACGAGGTTATATCATAGCGGAATAAACGTTGTACCGACCTTGTGCTTTGACAAAATATTTACCAAGGAAACTTTTAGTCACCATCATCATAGCTACCCGGATGTTTTCGACCAGCAGTCGCGGCTTTCGCCAGGAGTCACGCAGTGTTCGGCTGCTCGACCTGTTGACACCCTTTGCAGGCAGCTGGTTGTGGGCGTCAAGATGGATCATCAGGTTCGCAGGTTTCGCTAAGTTCGCATTAGCTATCCAACCAAAGTGGACCATGACAAATTAACAGCACAGTATCTAGCAAATTGAGGGGCTGGTGACGAATCGGGGGTTAATAATAGCAGGCGTATCAAGTGCTACGCTCGGTCCAAGTTCGTCCGTATATTTCAGCAACGTTGGCGTTATGTAGTGGCAACCGCGATGACCGAAAGCCGTCCGTTTACGGGAGGCAAATTAACCGTTGGTTACCCTAACAGTTTTATCAGCTTTTTCGGCTAGGACAGAAACTAGCTAGACTTGCCAACCAATCACTCCTCTGTTACCGCTACGGCTGTGACTGCTTTTATAATTTGGCAGACTGCAGATCTTATGGAAAAAAGAAGGCCTTTTGGTCGTTAAAGTAGCCAATGAGACCGTCTATCGGAGACCCGTCACTCAACCAGCAGTTGCCCCACCAACAGCAATTTCCACCAGCTAGTCTAACATCGAGGGCCGCTTCAGTCGCCATGATGAACCGTTCATATTGTTTCAGGATGCAGTAGCTTCCCGTAGGGAAGGAGAAGACTGGACGTCGTGGGTAGGTAGGTGGGCGGCCGCCGCTAGCGTTACAACTAGAAAGCACCGGTTGGATTGGCAGGGCCAAAAAGCCGATAAAGGACGGAAGGTAAGCAAGCCGAGTACGTAAGTAACTGCTGGTGTAGTGTCGAGAGACTCCGACAGAAAGAAACAAGTAATTGTATTTTGAGATCAGATATCGGTTTATGACTTTATCAGGCGGCAAGTCCGTCAACATCAGTGTACCGCGTGCAGGAGCTTACATGTACACTTGTACACACGAATACCGCTCACGAGCAGTTGCAAGTAACGAACCCCTAACTACAGCCATCCGGTCAGCAGCAGCTGAATGCAAACAAACGTGAAGTAACCAAGCTGACTGGCAGACAGGTTGCGCACTCTCAATTGAACTCTCGACAAGGCCAACAGTGACACTACCGCTTGCAGCTCTTTAAACAACGGCAGATATTGTCTAAAGTGAAGCCGGTCAACATCTGCTAGTTCAAAATCAAGGACAGGTAGTGGTATAACACACATGTTGCCGCAATGCTGCTCCCATCACGTAGAGTATCACGCCGGAACGCACACGTTACTACCCCAAGGCACAGCACAGAAAACGCAATAACAATTTGAGCCACACAGTAGAGACGAGGCTGCTATTCAGACCTAGCAGTATTTGAAAACGGGGCTATAGAATGATAAGAAGTATTTGAATCTGTTTGAAGAGGTACCGCACAGGTGATGGTCTCGATATAGTCAATAGAGTTAAATACGTAGTATGAACAGTATATACTAGCCGTAATGTTAGCCTCGGCGTGTGCCGTGAGGCACATTCAGTGAGCGGCGGGTTCCGGACGACCACAAGACGGGGCCTAGACAGACAGACAAATATTAACCGACAATTTATATGAAATACCGGTCCCGCTTCCCTCCATGGCCTGGACTCAGCTGCGTGCAGTAAACTCAGGTGCGCCTTATTGCCATATGGTAGCAAGGGCGTAAGGTTCTCACTTGGTCGAGATCAATGCCACAGGCAACCAGAATTTGATTTCGTTTCTGGGTATCCGTTGCTATTTGCGGCCCCCGCTGCTTTTTTAGGACCCGGTGGGTTGGCGGGTGACGGCGAGGTTAGCGAGATGCGGCTACGATAGTAAACGATATCTGAGTAGATTTGTGATCACCCACAACAACTGGCAATGCGGTGTTCAGTCTTGGATCAGCTGAATCGTATTAGCATCTATTTGCTGTTCCCTTTCTGTCTTGCAGGTGATATGAATGAGTGATTCAAGCTTTCCCGCTCACATGTCATTCATTTTGTTCTATACATATTTAGTATATGCGAGAGCTGTCATGGGAATACTAATGGTCTGCAATGAAGTTCGTTTCCTTTTTTGTTGATTTCTATAAGTAATCGCCTGCTATAGTACTCAAGGAGAAAGAGAATTCAGCAACCAGCTTGAAGTTTTCAGGAGACAACAGATAGTCAAGGAATCCATTAAAAAATAATCGGTGGCGTTTCCGCACCAGAATTGCCCCTTTAGAATCCCTGCCTGCTAGAATGCTATTGACTTGATGTTGACGACAGTTTTCGGCGTTCTGCTCGAACACTTCACTTATAGTTCTATAGCATGTTATAAAATAACACACAGGGCCGAAAAATGCTGAAAATCAGGACAACATTCAGTGAGTTTGGTGGAGACCGTTGGGCGCAATGAAGACTACTAGCCTGAACAACCCATGATTCTCTTAGCACCTGCAGCTTTGCTAGGCGTTCAAAGTAGCACGGGTACCACTTTTCATGCCCAACGTTGAACGACGGTGCTTTGTTTGTCCTTCGACGCAATCTCACTTTGAAGTCAAAGGCCCCACTACAACATCGCAGTTACTGCTGCTATTGTTGCCCAAATATTAACGCTAGCCCCATTGACTACCCCTACGTGGACGCTGTTTTTCGGATACAGTCCTACCCAATGCTTTGCCTTCCTCGAAGTTCCCGGCTTGCTCGACCGTAGAGTTGCGTGGCCCATAGCTGGACAAACCTTGCTACGGTTGCGACGACAAACGCGTAGATAGCAGACACAACTAAAAGCAGCAAAGGAATGGTCGTTCTAAGTTAAAGCAGTAGCACCACCATCATCACCAAATATGAGCAAGCGGAGGTTGGCAACTGGGACTGGGGAAGAAGGTGGAGCAGATAAGGTAAAGCATACCCTTCCGTCGGCTACCAAAGTCTGGGCAAGACTTCCTATTCGGTTGCTGTGTGCTGCTACTACTGCTGCTGCTGCTGCTTCCTGCTCAATCTTTTTTCTTTCGTGGCTTTTACCCATTTCCTGTCCCTGTCTTTTACCCGCCTTCCTTTACATCCTGTAGCGAGAGGGCCTCCCGCTTTACGTTAAACTTCGCCTTCAAAAAATCGCCACTATGATGGTGCCAGCCCCTAATTCTTGGTCTTTCGGCAGCTCCCTGTACAGCGGTAGGTGTTTTTGTCAACGTAATCAAAACTTACGTCGAAACGGCCGAATGAGCTCAAGGTCTATAAACGAAGATTTTAATGTGTGTACCAACAATTTATAGATCAGAACGTTAATGCACGACTTGTCTAAAGCATGTAGATTAATTATATTCAACTTATACGTATCACTGTTTCTAAAAGTTCTGTAGAATTGGTTGCAATTATACAAGCTCACTGTAACCTTCGCATTTCATAGCAGGGAAAGAATAGTATTACGCTGTTAGTAGCGTTTAGTAACAGTCTTCATGAATGAGTATGGACTGAGACGTGTATGATTAGATCAATGTATTACTGACCTCGACGTACATCTCTCTATATACTATGTGTCTTTAGCTTGTTGTTATATGTATATATATATTAAGCGGGTGGTGAGCATTTCGTGAGTTTGCCACGTTTTTCTCCTCTGAGACTACTGTTGCATGGGAGTTATCTTTGGCGGCCGGCTGGCGCGGCCGGAGGCTGTTGTCGTAGCTCGTATACGATCTTAGCCTAAAAGCTTTGTGCCCTTAAGGTGCCCTGGCCGCTCCCTCTACCATCGGGCATCCGCCCACTTGTTTTACCGCGTTTGCCAAGCCATGTCTCCTGTCGCCTCTCCCCTTTTGCCTTCCATACCTGCCTCACTCTCTGGCTCACCACCCCTCATCAGGACGACCGTGGGCAGCAGAGCCGAGATGATGATCGAATAATTGATTTATCTCGTTAATTAATGCACGCCACGACATCATCAACATCACTGCGTTTAGCAATATAAGCATAGCAATCGAACGACAGTACGAGCAGCTGACGGCAGTGGTAAGCCGATCGTCGAAATAAAGGACAGGACGAAAGAGCACCCATCTGCTACTGCTACTGCCGTATGGAAAACATTAGCAGAAGCAACGAGCAAAAAATATAAGTCAAGCGCAATTTCCCTAGTGTTCCTAGCTTTTATGGAGCGTTTTCTAACTGCGTATATGCTGCGGCTCTCTGAGCTGAGCATAGATAGATATTGTAACGCACCGGGTCCTCCCTTAAGTTCTGCTACTACGACACATTCGTCAGTACGTTTCGTCTGCGCCAATATTTCGCCATGATGTAAGTCGCCGTAGCGCATGTTAGTTGTGCAGCGACCAACCAACCGCTCTCCGTTCATCGTATCGCATTCCAGCACAGTACTCTCATCTTAGGTTGTCAAGGCTACCTCTACCACCCCACCGATTAATCCGGCTTTTAGCTACCCCTACGCTTTCCCTAAGAACTGCTATTGCCCTGCCTTGTCTGGAGCCCTTTACCTCCGCCATTTCTATTACCATTAACGATGCCAACTGCAGTGGCGCATCTCTAGGACCGAGAGGATGGTGAGTAGACGCTAGGCCCGCTTAGTGATCTTAGACGCTTTCGGGGATGAAAGGAAAGGGACAAGACAGAGGCAGGGACGAGATGATGCAGCAATAA
Source organism: Varroa jacobsoni (assembly GCF_002532875.2). NCBI lineage: Eukaryota > Metazoa > Arthropoda > Arachnida > Mesostigmata > Varroidae > Varroa > Varroa jacobsoni. The sequence continues at coordinate 78,273 of NW_019214050.1, read as the reverse complement.
AATACCCCCACCATGACCGCCACAGCTGCTCCTCTTCTGTTCCCACTGCGAGTGGCATCAACGACAGCAGTGGTAGCACTTTTGAAGGCAATGATCTGGAAATCTCCTCCACTCCCCCCTGGTTGTTTTCCCTTCAATTCCTGGCCCTGCACCGTTACCATCTCGTTCCCGTCGAAGGTTGTCTTGACTGTTGCCCCCCCCCCCCCCGCCCCTCTGCTTTAGTTCTATCTTCTCCCAGCATTTCTCGTTGATGCCGCCAGCGACAGAAAGCATCCCATGAGGGTGGCTGCTGTGGCGGCGGCAGCCGCGTCGCCCTCAAGGGGATGGTCCACGGCCGCACCTCATCAGGGCTCTACGCAGCGTCGGTGGAAGTAATAGCAGCCGGCGTCACAGTAGCAGAAGGCGACTTGCCAGATTGCACTGAAAATCGCAACAATGACTGTAAGAACAGCGGAAGCAGCAACGAAGACTATGTGCACTACTGGGGATTCAGTTCCCATCAGCGCCGTCGAGCCAATACCACTAATTTTTCTGATGACTCTACCATTGCTCCGGCTAACTGTATATGGCGCACAGCAACGGCGCCCCTTACACCCACAACCACAGCCATTCCTGCATCAACATAGGGCAACCGAAACACTCCAGCTTTAGAAGACACTCTACTCCGCCAAATGACCAACATCGCAATAGTGATAGTAGCAAGTGCCCCCTTTTCCTTTAAGCCCCTTATTATCACACTGTCTACACCCTTCTTCTCTTATTTTCTACCAGTAAGTCCATTCTGAAAGTGCGTCTATTGCTACGTGTGGTCTCCACACACTACTTAAAACTTGTTTGTAGCGACTGGCCAGAGGTCGGTCAGTGGTCTGAAACGACGCTGCAAGTTCCTGTCGCAATCTGGAATAGTCATTCTTAGCGCGTAAAAAGCCTAAGAGTCTGCAAGTGGATCAGGAGAACAATGTGCGATGAGACCGCCTGCTTGATCTAGGAAGATGGCTGCAGTTGGAATTAAGCTACGGTTTGTTCAGACCCACTCACGTATATATATATATATAAATGTGTCTGTGTGTGTGTCGATCCCAATTAGATACTTCCCGCCCTATGTTATGTGTAGACCTGATCGGGTGGTCGAGCTGTGGAGCTGAATGTCTACACTCGAGGGTCCCAGTAATTGGACAGTCACGTGTCGGTCTCTTTGCAGCAGCTGCTTCGCACCTTTGTTCGGTGCCTATATAGTACTCGTTAGAATGTTCCTTCCTTTACGAACACTATATGCCATCCATACCTAAGAATATCCTAAAATTCTTTCTCTTTCCTCAGCAGCAGCAGCGGCCGTCGCTCACAGCTCAACCTCACTGCTGCTGCGGCTGCCCCCCTTTAGTTGCTTCAACCACTCAACAGACAGCCCTATGCTCAGCCCCGAGCCTCCTGCCCACCTCGTACTGAACCTCACCTTACCTCTGCCATTGTTAAGTTTTTACTTGAATTTTTAAGCTGCTGCTGCCTCTGTTCGGTCTCTCTCGTGCGCTCGCGCGCGCAATGAAGAGGGAGAGAGCGAAGAAGAAGCTGGCGGCGAGATGAAGCAGCAAAGCAGTAGCGCCATGTGCTCTTCTTAGGTACAGAAGGTCTGTCCCGTCCTTCTTGGAATGCGGCCGCCGCCGCCGCCGCCGCCGCAGTCCTGCTTGCTTGCCTGCACGCGCCTTCTGCTTACCGCTATCCTGTGCTCATGCAATGTGCAGCGGGGCGCAACGAACAACGAGGCACCACCGTTCTAAGTAGAAGCTATGGGGCTACCGGCGTGCCGCACTAGTAGTGGTGGTAGCAGCAGTGGTAGTTTCAACCCGTGCCGCTGCTTCCTGTACGGGCGTCCAGTAGCGGAGGGTTTGACCGGGGACTTCGTAACAAGTCGCTGAGTTCGTTCCTTGATTTCGATGTTCGGACGAATAAGCGCGCTCCCCATTTCGCCGTTGCCGCCGCGACCAACCTCGCAGAGCACAACCGTATTGCTTCTCTGCTCTCCGTGTCTGCTTGCCTAACTGTCTTAGCAGTACGGTGGTACCCTGTGATGCAAGGTGCCTTCTTTTCAGTTGGGGGTAAATGGGAGGTATGCATCCAAATTCATCGCCCATTGCCAAGTCGGGCCTAGCGAACGAACGAAAAGAATTGCCTTAGACACTTATAGCGGCGGCCTTACTACCTTCATGCTGCACTGCACTGTATACCGTTGTTCAGTCTGTTTGGGTCGTGAGCGTCTGCGTGGATTCAGAACTTCGTTTAGTCGACCACGCTCGTCCTGTTTCTTTGTCGTTGAGACCTCTCTAAGAGCTGTTTCTTGGTGGATTGCAGCAGGTGCAAAAGCAGACGGAGCTCTAGCTTCAGAATCAGCACGGCCTGGTGGCGCTTAGAAAACGAATACTAAGCGTAAACTTTGTAATGGAGTAGTAGTGTCAGTGGCGACAATGAGAGGCACAGTCACAGCCATCGCTGGTGCCTATATCATCTTATATAATTCTACTTGTTGTTTAGTTAGCCTCATAGAGACACGCAGCGAAACACCCCTCCAACTGTTTTCAACCGCCTCTACGCCAGATACTTGCTAAAACAAACCAGCTACAGAGCAGACAAGTGCTCCTCGTCTTCTCTACAAAAGGCGATATGTGTAACTTTGTAAGTTGGCATCCACCTTGCTGCACACCTTGTGCGGAGAGTTACACGCTCTTGCGTCTGAAAGAGAAGCCCCCGAACAGCATTACGGATGCACCAACCCGATTTCCGGTGTCCTGCGACAAAACAGCAGGTTTGGAGAATGTCCTTTCAGAACCAGATGCAGCTAACAGAACGCGTGCGTAAACTGGCGCTTAGTCGGACTAAGAAACGTTTACATGGAAAAGCTACTGACACTACGAGGTAAACTGTATTCTTAAAATATGAGCTACTGCAATAGATAATCAGTGAATTGGATATCGACTGAGTGCATATAATATATTCATATGAGTGAACCCTAAGCGCAAACAATTTAATGAAACATTTTGATAAGGGTAGTTTACGTACTTTTGCTGTTTCTCTATTGCAGTTTGTGGCGCTGATCCTTTTTTGTGAGAACGCACATTATCAAAGACATTTACTTGGCCATGTTGGCCCTTGAGCTGACACAAGGAAAGTTATAGCGACCACGATGAAGGGACTAGCGCATCGGCGTTCATTGCTTGGTAGATATACGGCAAACATCTAAAGTCAGTGAAGTACTAGTCGACTGAAGGTGCCGATTCAGCAGGGGGAAGCTTAACATCTAGACAGATAGGTAAAAGACAATGGTTCGGCAAACGCGCACCCTGGCATCCTCCAGTCGTCATTCCTATCGCCTGCTATTTGTGTAGTGCCGTAGAAATTAACGTTAGACACGGAACAACAACCAAAAAGTCGATAATAAAAAAGAACGACAATAACAACAACAAAAAAGAAACAATAGGCGGCGTCAAATAGCGAAATAGTGAAAAAAACGTCGCGTTGAGTAGGACGCGAGAAGGCACAATCTGAAATTATGATTCCGACGAACACAAGGGCGTCCCTTTCTTTTTAGGAACAGCTAACTCCTCCGCCACCGCTGCTGCGACTTTTCCCGTGAGTAGTTACTTGATTGTTTGTCGCAACACCTAAAACAATAGCGACGCGATCATACGTCTGTCTGGAGACGGCTTCTGCCTTGACTTCTACCGTAGAAACAACAATCATTGGCTGTATGAGAAAGCTGAGTTGAAAACATGGTACGACGGCATACGCGACACAAAAACCTCAACGCCACCACCCTGTTTTTCGACAAGAGAGGGTTAATAATAGCATAGCTTTAATAGTACGCTGTACATTTTGCGCAGCGGCAAACAAAAATGAGGTAGCAAGCCTTCTTGCTTACGGTGGTAACAGTTAGATTCTCCAGGTGGGAGGTTGCAAATCTTCAGCATCCCCACTGATAAAAGGGGCCAAAAGTAACAAGCATACAACAAACGTTTCAAATGAGACGTTCCGGTGTAGCTCGGAGTGGCGAGATGTGAAAGAGAGCACAAGAAATCCAGGTTCAAATTCATGTATGGTAGGCTTAGAGGCTGAATTAAACGAGGAAGGAAACGTAGAGGTATCTGATTGATTCAGCAAGGTTACGTGTGTCTACTAACTGGCTTATTGTCGAAACACATCTCTGAGCTCGACAAAGCCGTCCTGGAACAAAGCAACATAACAAGTTATATGTATACAATATATGCGCGGTCTAAAAGGCAAATGTTAGGCAAAAAACGTCTCTTACGCGACGGTTCTTCGAACACTTAAAGGGCAGAGCTTATGTCATTATAGTCGCACAACAACAGGTCATAAGCTCGTGGACAACAGTACGGAATAGTAGCCAGTCGGTGGAAGGAGGTAAAGAAAAGAAGAACGAAGCATACACTTTCTTCCGATTCTGAGTTCACTTCTATCGTTAGCCGACGAGATCCTGACATATCGTTAAGACTAAATTGCGACTGTGATATTTTTTCTGCTGCTGATTCGCGCGTTTCGCTTGCGTTTTCAGTCCCCCAGTATGTTCCCAACCAATATCTATACCTCACCATCCTCCTAGTCCCCACATACCACTAGCAGCTTGTGCTCGGTGTCGAACAAATAGATTCTCCTCAGGTGATCGGTTTTCTCTTGCCTCGTCGATCAGAGATCAGCAATAGCGGCGGCAGTAGCAGCAACTACAGCAAAATGCTTCTACGCGGCGTCGTCAAAAGGAGCGAACCGAATCCGAAATTTAGTCTGGTCTTCTACGTGACAATCAGTACAATATACTGGGCTCAGTTTTCTTGCGTTCCCGCTCTTTTGTGCATCTTGTGCTAAGTCCTTAATTTACGGCGACACAGAATGGACGAAGGAACAATTGGACGCCAAAGCAGAAACGAGCAAAGTGGCCAAAATTTCTGTTGTTATCTGTGATTCCTGTTAAGTTGACGTTGTTGTGGTTGGCACTGAAGTAGCAGCACTCGGCGGCGGGCGGCTTCTAACACTTCCCTTGGTGTCGTTGCCACCTCATCTCGTGTATTTCCTCCTGATTGTTCTTCAGCTTCGTGCTATGTCTCCGTTCTACTGGGCGATGTGTGCGAGCTCCTGCTGCTGTCGCCGGGACTCTACAAGCTCGTGCACGATCCGGGGCGCAAATTACATAGCAGTGTCCGATCAGGCGCGTGCAGTCATGCCGCGTTTAAATGCTAACTCACAGCATCGTTATGCACGTCAAGAAACCCCACCATGCGTGATTTCGGTTTTATCGTTGCTACAACTTTTTTAGATAGTCTGCACACAAATGAGTTTGCCAAAGGAGATGGAACTACTTGTTTATTGCAGAAAAAACGATCTGTAAAACGCTAAATGCTAGTCAATGCTATGGGTGGAGAACAAGAACAAGGAAAATCATAAGTAAATCTGTAAATTTTGGCATAAATAATAAAGCCACGAATCGATAGATCTATTAAACTAACTTAAATATATAATGTACAAGTAAGCCTACGAAACTGACGATAAAACCAGTGAATGCCATAAATTTTATCGTCTAGATGTTGAAGCGCGAAAAACATACACTTTATCATGTACTCTACTCACTGCTACTATTGTTATAATACTGCCTATTCTAAATGATATGTTGCTGCTATAGCATTGTCTTCAGACTTTGGTCATTGTTTATGATCTATACGATGCTTTATACCTTCCGTGATTGTTCGGTGTTCTTTGGAGGTTCTGTAACAAAGTTGTCTAAATATGGTGTCCAGTGGCCTACGAAGATGGGGTGCGGCTGTGCCGGTCGTTGTGCGTACTACGACCACTGTCGTTTTTTTTGCATGGGCAGCGATCGCTACTTCCCTAACGCAACAACGATAACAGTAAAAGTAATATCTGCCAACGGCCACAACACTTCAATAAATGATACACGTAGAGATAGTCAGGCGGCGAGCGAGAGCCAACGAAAGTCTGAAGCGGCGTTGGCAATTTTTAAACCCACTTTACGTATTTCGTGACCACTATTTCATGCCCAGATGATGTGTGCTGTACAAGCAGGTACAACACAAACAAATCCGCATGCACACGACAACAATGAGCGGAACATTAAGTAGCGTTCGATGTGGCAGATTACACTATAACAGTTCGAGATAACACGTATGTGCATAAGATACATAAATAATAGCACTGAACCGGACCTGGGTGTCTCACATTGTGACGTACAAGTGTTTTCGTCACTAAAGTTTACACGTAACTATTCAGTAGGATGGCCTCCTTTGACCCAGCGGCGGATTTTATCTTGGAATCGAATGATCGCGACGTCGGTTTCAGCCCACCGTAAAACTAGAAATGTTACTAGAAAAAAAGCAGTAGCAATATCGCAAACCATAAAAAAAAGGAATTAATCTCGTTTGCAAATAACCGCCGGCGTACAGCGCCGAATAGGCTCATAGCAACTTGCTGGCGTTAAGAAAAATCACTGCGACATAGTTAGTGATCTTTCTTGTTTCTAAAGAAAAACAGGAACATGTGTGTACATATGTAGATGTATGCAGTATCTGTAATCGAGCTGGAAGTTTGCGTAGCAGTGTTAATTTTACCAGATTAGCCTGGCTGCAGCGCCTGCTAAGCGACAAAACTACAACCATTGATGACATCTAGACAGCCATACTACAGGCGTGTATAGAGAGATACCCCATAATACAAGAGCAGCTGGCAAAATTTTTACGCACGTACCCTGTACAAAGAAGTGCTCTGCTATTTCGGTTTCCATATCCATTTAGAATTGATACTGTAATTATTACTATCTTCCTTTAACATTTGAAATTGCTTGTTCATGGGTTTGATGTTGATCCTCTACTCACATCGGAGTTTGGATAACACTAAGCATTGTCATCGCATATATATGTTAGTAAAAGCTATGGAAGAAAGTATTTTTTGAAAATCTTAAACCATTTAGACGACCACGACAACAACACAGCTGTTTATGCACTCTCGAGTTTGTAAACGATTCGTTTAGGTAACGTTCAATAAGTTGCCATTTTGTATAGGGTAAACGATGATATACAAAGAACGCCATAGCCTGACTAGGGCGAAGAGCGTTACGACTGTTTCTTGGAAGAAAAAAGGGAACTAACTCAGCTGTCCGTATTCGTGCTCTGTGAAAAGTTTACCTGAATCTTCTGCTCTTAAAATGGTGGTGGCCTCAATATGAGACTTACAGGTTGACTATGCTATACAATTCCCAAAGCTCCTACCAAAGGATAAATTTGCAATTCACGATGAGGACGTAGCGCGGCAGCACCGTATTGCCACCGTTCGCCGCGAGACCGAAGCCAGGGAGTGGTTGGGCTTGTAAATTTTAATCTTACTTATAACCCTAGGATTATCGCCGGGACGTGGCGACCCCACTGCACTCGTTTCTCCCCTTCACATGCGCTTTGCCTCGCTTCCCCCCTCTTCTATGACCCTCTATTTGTGGCCCCTAGAGTCGTTCTAGGTTACAACAAAGAACCCACATATCTAAGATTCATCCCCTTCGACCTTAAGGGTGAAGGGAGCGGCCGGGTCACCCATACACCCGACTCCGAACTCGGTCTCCGCCAACCTGATGCTGCAATTATGCACAGGCAATCATTACCAGCTATGAGCCTCACTTACTACCAGCTGCTGGTCCGTTTTCCAAGTTCCGTTGAAGGCTCAATCGTACTGCCGAGCCGTACCGCCAGATGAAGAGCTTAGTAAATAGGTGTGTGCTTCGCCAATCCTTTTCCGCGAAGGAGCGTCGGGAAACGATTGTGATTATTCATCCTAGCTTCATGCTCGTAGCATCAAACGAATGCGTGCCATGACGCTCCGACGTCGCTCGTTTGGGTTTGTTGCGTTCAACGTAGCGCGACTAAGCAGCGAACCAACCCTTGGAAGGTAGAGGCTTGGACAGCAGCGGTGGCAGAGATCAACTTATTGTGCTGTATGTATTTTCGTTCGATGCTTCCCCAATCAATTGTTGAACAAGAACTTATGTATGTTCTGAAAGCGAAAGCAGACAAGAATGTAAACGCGTGCAGTCCCTCCTACCTAATCACGTCCGGTCCATTCAGATTCACGGGGCCATTGCATCCGCCATTGACGAACGGACTGGCAGATAGGGATAAAAAGATCTGATGGGAACCGATGCAACCTTTGTCTCCCGAACCGTTGGACAAGATCCTTTACTTACGAAGTCGGTTCCGCACCTACATGAACGAATACCGACAGCGGACTTATCATAGAGTTAGCTCTATCCCTAAGAGTTTATGGGAAACTTCAATTCGTGAGGAGAGGTATCGTTCATAAAATGGTAACCTACACCATCTCATAGGATAACAATTCATACCGTTCATAGAAATCAACAAACGAGACAGAATTGATGAGATACCGCATGCCAAATCTAGTTATTTTTGTGTCTATGCCGTCCTTGTCCCTATTTCTTCGTAGAAGGGTATAAACCGGACTATTTCATGGACCTAGATTAATTGACTGGATGCGCACCTTGTTTACGTTCTTTATCCTGAATGCTTTGCCGTATCCAGCAGTTACATCGTTCTATTCTCAAATCCGCTTCCCTGCTACCTCAATATTGCGTATAGAGTACGGAATTTGTACGGAAGTGAACGAGTTTGAGTAAAGACCTGTGTGTGATTAGCTCTTCTATGAGTCCTCCACGTCGCTTTCTACACAGCGAACACGATACGCCAATACGATAGCGCTAGGGAAGGTGGCGAAGACTGGCCAATGATAACCGTGTGCTTGCCGATCTCTGCGTGACGCTGCGGGCTATCTTGTTTAAGATTAATGACAAAGTTCCTCTTCCACGAAGGAAGATAAAGAGAAGGGAGTTCAGCAGAATCCTAGGACGGACCTATAGGGACCCTTGAGTGATCACCCCTTACGCTTCACCTGCTTGCGTTGTGTTTCCTATTACCTAAAGCCAACTGCTGCTTCGGTCACTGCTATTGCCACTACGGAACCCCTGTTAGCCAGTCTACGAAAACAGGCAGGCAAGCAGGTAGTGGAGTACAATGGAGGCACCAGCAGGCTTTTTAGGCTACGGCGTTCGCGGCAGCGGGACATCTGTCCTCAATCTCAGTGTTGTCCTGTCGCGACGGTATCACCCATGACTGATATGGTACGCTACACGGGCCTGGGGATAGGCACAGGTCGAGATTCAGGCCCATGTCTGGCTCATCTTGCACTATACGTATTCTCGCATGCTCCTCCCAAGCGGTTGGTCAAAGCACAATGCTGCAGGAGCGAACACTGTGGACATGGAGACGGGTTGCACGGGGCTAACACGGTTGCTCATATCGAGGTCGTTTGACGATAGATCAGCAGGTTGGTTGAGAACACTCACCTGAAATAGAGTGGTGCAGTAAAGTTATTGCGCTGCTACTGCCTAAGGGAGTTTGAGCGTGCGCATGTTTGTGTGTACGAATGTGTATGCGCGAGGAGGAACTTCATGAGCAGTGTGCTACTGGCGGCAGCGACGGCGGCTGTCGAGTAAAATCGACTGCGATATGTGTGTATATGTGCCAGCGCAGTTAGCTGGGTTGGGTCGCTTGGCTGGTCGCAGCGGTGGCAGCAGAAACGCCAACTCCGTCGTACGGTGGTAGACTTGGATTCAACGCCTGCAGCAGGTTCAGCCGATGCCGTGCTATCAATTGCGGGTTTTATAACGTTACCCCTCCTAAGGTTAGGTGCCGTGAGCCTGTCGGTTTCTACCGTCGCTTACCCAGCCTGTCCGATCTCACGACGCTCCCATGCGGCTCGCGTCACATCATTTGCGCGATCGCGCAATTGCGAGAAAAGCTCGCTTGCCGCTCTGTTTCCGAAGAGGGAAACTGTATTAAAATGCAGCCGTTCCCTTAATAAGCCATTCCTTAATAAAATATGAGAATAGGTCTCGCCTTTTCGACTACTGCTCGTTGTACCACTACACTGACTGAAGTCGAGAGAGAGAAAGATAAAGGGAACCATAAGATACGAGGGCAGAAAGAACCATATTAAACTTTCCAAAGTCTTAGCCCGAAGAACGAAGCTCGTTTGAGAAACGGGGTGTTATCGGGGAAGGGCCAAGCAAATCTCAACTCTAGTTCAATAGATGCACAACCGTGCGGCTTTACCTCTCTTTATCCCTCCGTACCCTTATAGGCTCAGTAGGGTATCTCTTTCGCTGAGTCAGACACTCGCATTACGTTGGCCGGTACCAAATACCGGCTGCCAACGCAGACCAGGCTAGGCGGCGTGTGCTAATAAGCCAAACAGACTGACCCGCCAGTCCAGCCAAGTCGAATGGGCCAGTGTCGACACATCCTGTGTAAAACGGTCGGACCGGTGGAGGCATGTTCCTCAGAGAACCGACTGCCTCAGCTAAGCGAAGGCGCTGGTAGTCGCTGAGCAGCGCTCTGAGGCATTCAAGTTCTACAAATTGCGCCGCAGCCGGCCGGGCAGCCTGCTGGTCGTCCACTCGACGCATACCCGCGAGAGACGAAGCGGTCATTCAGAGCACTCACTCGCATTTGAGCTGCTGCTGTCAAATCGAGACAAGAGGAGACTTCTGGGCAGCTAACAGGAGAAGGCCGTCCATCGGTCGGTCCAAACGAACCTTGCGGACGCCTTAAAGCGAAGGCCTTAGAAGGCCATGCGAGACGAGCCAAGAAAGGACCCGACGAGGAGTAAAACGCGTTGCCCACGAAAACGAATGGCGCAGAAGGCAGAAGGTTGTGGTAGTGACACGGCGGTGGTCATACGAGACGATACTATACTCTCCTCAGGGAAGCTCGCCGCGGTGGTCGGTTCGCAAGAGGCTCGCCATTTCACATCCTCTGCTGGAGGCCTCGTTCGTTCCTTCTTATAGGCTCAAAACTGGCTCTCCTACACATTGAGACGTGCTAGCAGAACGACCGGCCAGCGAAGCTTGTTGCCGCCCGCTTTCGGAAGGCCTCCACTAGTCGCAAAGGGACACAGACTCGCTGCTATAGAACGAAAGACGACAGAATATTCACCAACGAAATGTATCCCGTTCCTCGTAAAGAAATTCGTCGACCGCCTTCTTCTGGCCTACCCTTGCTTTCCCGATCGTTGGCCGACTTGCCGTCATCGAGAACGCCCAACGGATCGAATGCCTTCCACGACGCGTTCGCTGTCCTCTTGCGTTCTTTGTAGCCCATTGCTACGAACGGTCACTAAAGCTTCAAAGCTTTGAGAGGACTTAGCGCTGCCGACTGTCGTTGCACTGGGTGAAGTAGTGAGGATTGAAAGAAAAAACTAAACTCAAAACGCGAAAAACTGAGAACAACGACGCATCGAGTGAACGGTGAGCGATCCGCTTCATCAAGAATGAACGTTACGCGCTACGCTCAATTGGCCCAAGTGTCTTTTTCTTGAAAATTTTTTTGGAAAAGAACTATTCTTTTTCGACTAGTTCTTCTTCCACCGAAGAGAGGCCCTTATAAATGTTAGACTACGTACTATCTAGGAATTGTGAGTAGTTGGGTATGGTTTTGCTGGGCTGCACATTGTTGATGCAAAGGAGGCTGGCGGCGACGGACCACCTGATGATGCCCACCCCGTATGACCCGCTTCACTACCGCTTACCCGTTATCCCTACAGACAATACCTTTTGCGCATCTCTTGCTTGGTACTGCTTTGGCTGCGGCGGTGCCGAGAAACAAGTTGGCTCAGATACACTCACTACTGGAGCAGCATCTTACCATTTGTTATACTACGGAGGGTGGGGGTCTATTGGGAGACCGCAATGCTGCAGAGAGGAAAAGGAGTGGGGATAAGCGCTGGCGCTGAGAGAAGGACGAACAGGAGGGGCGAAGGGAACCTTTCGGAAGAGGATTGAAGGGGACATGAAATTCAAATGGAGGAGCACCAGAGGGAAGCATCAGCGCATCACACGGCCGAACAACGGCTGCTGTAACGACGAGGGCTGCATGCCAACGCAGACCTCGTGCGAGCAGGCAAAGACGGAAAAGCACGCCCAGGCACCAGGCCGGCGCAATGAAGGAAGGTATAGTGGGTGACAAAAGGGAGCAGAAGCAGCTAGGGAAAGGGGAGGAGGCAGAGTAATCGGGGGAAGACGAGACCACGGTGCCAAGGCGAACAGCGTTCGGTAGGTGCACAGTCAGGCCGAGAAGTGATGCCTCGTCGGTAAAGATGTCCTCCTTTGCCTCCATACTACTGTATGCTGCTATTGTCGCTAGCCCTTCATAATGTAGCAGCCTTGAAAACGTAAGCCTGCCAGAGAACCAACCAACAGAGAACACCGGCGGCATTAAAGGGCGCTTCGCTAACTGCAGTTGCTGAACGCGATGAGAGCGGCAGATGCCATTGCGGTGGTGCTCACCCACAGACCCACCCTGTTCCGTCGGGGATTAACTCTTCACGGCAGAAAGAGCGACCGCTACAAATAGAGGAAGAATCCCGAAGAGGCTGCTGTGCTGTCTCTACTACCAGCGGCAAGCAACATCCAGAGACCAGAGAACGTTGGATATTATCATATAATACAAGCAACGTTACCCCAATTGGGGCGGAAGATACCCGACCGGATCTCACGAGAAGCCACGGAAGCTTAAACCATTACAGTATTATCAGGCGGACACACTTTTCCCTCTCACATGGTAATACTCGAACAAGACGAAGGTCTTTGAATGGTGCGGGTACGAGCGGTAATAGTGGCGCCGGACAGTCGCCCATCTTGTCTCTTCGATTCAAAGGGGGGCATCGCATAGCAGCAGTAGTGATGCTAGAGAAGTGCCAAGGTGTTCGCTGTCCTTAATCATCGATTGTGGCGGCTGTTTGGTAGTGATGGCAGTAGTGGGGGCGGCGACCGCGGCTGAAATAAAGGAGTTCCCTTGCACTGGCAACATGAACGGGCCGCTGCCGTTGCTGCTTTCATGGCAAGCCCTCAGCCTTATCATCTTTGCTTTTTTCACAGTATCATCCCCATTCTGTCATCCTACGCAGACATACGTATGCGCTTTTCTCTCTTTCCTTCGCTATTGCTCGCTTTTTCTACTAGCAGATTTCATTAAAAAAGGAGCGCACAAAAAGAGCGCAGCCTTCCATTGGATAAGAAAGTGAAGAAAGCGCGGGCCAGTACGCAACTTAAACTTCATTCGTTAGCCGTTGGCTCACATGGCTGAACTCTTCGCTTTGAATGGCAGAAAGCGCCCTGTACACTACAGAGACTTGTTCTCTCGGATCACTACAAGCTCTGGCGAGGCAAGGCAGGCATGGACGGCGACAGGAATTACGGCGTTCCGCCACACGAGTGAAGGCAGCCAGGCAATGGCAGCAGCGGACATATCGCCACAAGCAAGGCTGCAGTAGCAGCAACGTCAGCTCGAACAGGCTAGTGTGCGTTACAAAAACTGCAACAAATGGAGTCACTAGCAAGAGCGGTGTTGTCATCAAATGGCAGCAAACCAGGAAAACAGGAAGCGCATGTAGCGGGCGCAGTTAGGAGGATGCGGGAAAAAAAACAGCGCAAAGGATAGATGCTGATTCGGGAACAGGCATGACTTCTCTTCTAGGGTGTATAGGACAAAGGGACAGAAAACAAGGTGCAACCAACTTCCCGTCAAGTGCACACAATAGTATAGCATAACTAAGAGTGCAGTCAATCCACGCGAATTCTCGCATAACCTTGTGCACTGAAATGACTTTTAACACACTATCTGCGTTTTGTTTATAGCCTTTATTGCTTTAAGGTCGTTCCTTGTGACTTTCGTTTAAGCCAATGTATATAGTACGTAACGAATGAACCATTGTAATGCAGAAGTGGTGAAAAATCTAATCCGTTAAAATGCCAGAGTAACGATTCTGTGAGCCTAAAGTTCTATTCTTCACCGTAATGAGGTGTCGCAGCCGAGTGGAGGCCCTTAAAGAACTCCTCATCTTCCCATCGTTAGCCTCACCTAGCCTCATTTCGCCGCCTAAAGCCATCAACCTATCTAGTCAAGTCTAACAGTCGGACGAGGATTAAAAACACTGGTACAGTGTCGGGGTTCCATAATGTTGGCACTTTCCTCAGGTTCAACTAGTTCGCCGGTCACCCCACGCTATCGCCTTTTCGGAGCATAGGCCTCTCAGAATACAAGAGAACATGGTAAGGCAGGCCTAAAAACGAACAGGAACGCGCCGTAGCACAGCAAATGAAAGAAACAAGGGGCTCTTTTCTCATGTCCCTCTTTTTCTTTTTCTTAGAGTTTTCCTATCTTGCCCCTGTTCGCGACGCTGATTCCCAGGGAATCCCGAGAGGGCCGGATGAATGGGGCCTTTGGTTAAGTTTTTGGAAATTAATTTGCACTTTTTCTTTCTCGTGCAGCAGACAAGCAGTCAGCGGTCTCACCTCCCCTCACTTCCTTAGCTTCGACTCCTTTAGGCTTCCTCCACATCGGGTTGGATCGCCAATACGCCTTGAACGCGGCCGGTTAGTCCCTGGTCCTTTCGAATCGAATCTCCGGTAGCAGTTGCTGTTAGAAGAATGTCTACCCACAGCGCGATGTAACAGCGCTGCGTAGAAGCGCAAGAAACTTCATCCGTCTTCGGCATCGATCACGAAGACCTTGGAGATCTGAGGGACCCTCGACCGTTTCCCGTGGACTGTCGTAATCTATCGGCGCCAAGGAACCAACAACCCATCCTCGCGGAAGAGAACGATCCCTTGGTACGGAAGGGAACGGGACCTGTCTACATCCTGCTCAACATCTCTGCCAACCTTCATCTCATGGCACTAGTGTGTTAGACGAAAGGAACCTTAGTCACAACGGTGTGGCGCACAGCGGGATAAAGTTCCAACAAGTTCTCTCGGGAACCGCGCTAGCCCACCAAGTAGACAGGTAAGCTTCCAGCAGAACCAATACTGATCTTTTTTAAGCGATCTTACTGTGAAGTACAGCCGTAGTGGAGAAGCAACGTTGATGTAACCTCTCGTTTTCTTTTCCTTAAATGGCAAGCTCTTTCTTAGAAAGGGAAGGAAGTCAAAAATCCCCAAAACTTCTAGTCCCTTTAAAAGATCGGATGAGCTCCTGAACGAATAATGTGGGGAGAAAGCAAGGAGAGCAGGGATGGCTGGCGACAGCACTTGTGCTGCAGCAGCTCTCAAAAAAGTTAAGCATTATAAATAATTTATGGTAATCCTGAAGAGAAAAAGAAGGATTTAGTGATCCCTCGCCGTATAGCACGCTCACTGCGTTCGTTGCTGGCAGTTTCTTTTCCTCCGAAAAATGATACGACAGGCCGCGCCCTTGTCATCTTTTGTGGCAGCGAACGCCTCTTGCGCTCCGGTCACTTCCCGTGTGTCTCTTCTTCCTTCCTAGCAGTGACATTCGAACGGCGTTGCACCAGGGGCGGCAATACAGTGGCACAAGCCCCCCACGCGCCCGGCCCAAAACGCAGTGAGCCGAATGAAAAAGGCCAAGCAAGTCTTGTCTTGCTTGAACGTCGTTGCAGAACTTTCCGAGATTTTTGTAGCGCCAACGTTGGGACAGTCGCGGCTCTCGCATGGCAAATGTCTAGTAGGTCGGGTTAAGACACGATTTGAAGACATCGAACGACAGACTTTTCTGTATCTGTTCTTGTGGATGACAATCGGCACGACCATGAAGATCGTGAGCTTCCGACCGACCCGACCATCGCGAAACAGGCCATGAATTGCGATATTAAGTTATTTAGCTTAAGACCGTACTGAAAGTTGTTTTAATAGCTGAATAATACAAAAAAACGACAAGAAATGGTAGATCGCCATAGACATAACCCTGCTGCCGGCTGGATCAAGCAAAAGCAGAAGAAAAAACCAACTTACTTTCTCATTTTGCCATCAGCAACCTAGTTTAGGATGCTTCCTTTTGAGGAAGGCGAAATAGCGAAACTATTTTCCCGTTTCTAAAACGCCGAGCTCAAAGGACACAATCCTTTTGTTCCATTCAGTCAGGTGCCTCTGACTGTCCTGCCCTATAATGCATCGAATCAAGGCCAGAACCGAGGATCGATTCAATCTAATATCGACATCTACTTCATCACCTATAGGCTATTCACAGGTTGAACGGGATGTAGCGCATGTCGATTGAAAAGCAAAAACGGCTAGATAGGATCGAATGGTTGAAAAAGTGTCATCGCACTTGTACTGCTTCGTCTTTTTGAACCTAGTATTTAGATTTTTAGAATCAAATTGAAATTTCTCGTTCTGAGATGAAGGCCACACCGAAGTGAACCTTCCCACGATGAGCTAGCGCTTACCCTATGGCAAACGATTACATGAAGGAAACTCTAATGATTTCCTCTTCGTGCACCATTTCTTTTGCTATAGCCTTTGGTGTCATGGACGCTTACATTTTTGCACTGGCTTCATTTTGAGTGGCTGCGAGAGGCGGGCACCGAGAAAGCTAACAGTTTTATCCTCACTTGTTCAGCAGGCAGTGTAAACAGCAGGACAAGTACAGGACGAAGCAACTGTGTACAGTAGCATTTCTCTACATCAAAAATACATTCATTCATTCATTCTTATGAAGATCGCACTGCCCGCGCCCTAAATTTGTTGTCCTGGCTTCAAGAAATATTGTCGTAAACAGAACTGGTTTAGCCTGCCTGACGGCCCCGTGTATCTCTGTGCAGTCTTGTGTTGTATGCCCAGGCCAGGGCGTTGGTAATGGGTTGCTCGCTGCCGTCGCTACGGTCCTTCGCCCCGGCCAGTCGCCTTCTCGCAATCTGCTCCGGCCACTATCGCTCTTCAAATATCAATTAGACAATGTACGAACACGCAGATTTGTTCGAGTATCCTGTTTGGCTATCCACTCTAACTCTAACGACTGCTGTTACTACTTATGACAAAGATAAAGGAAATATCCCTCACAAATACACTCAAACACACAAATTCTGAGTCTTTTTTTTTTTCAAAATCTGTGGTTTTGTGTTTTGCAAGAGCGAGAAAGAAAGAACAAAAATCCCCGAATTCTAATAGACAAGGCTACAGATTTCAAAGTAGATACATAGTTTTTCAATAAATGAAAATGTGGAAATACGCCGAACATTCGCTCCTGACTGTGTCTGTCTCGCGGTAGTGTGGCGTTGATTTCGGCGTTTGAATTTTATTAAATCTGACGCCTTGTGAATAGGCTAAAACGAAATTTACTTTTACCTGAATTTATTCAGCCCACTTCACTTGATCCCTCCATGTACTTCACTACTACAGCTGCAGTTCTAAGACGACACCACGTAGATTTTAGATTCTTCTTTCTTTATTCGAAGACTTGGCGTCATCTGTCGTCGACAATCCACATCAAGGTTCCCATCCCACGCACACATCGTGGCTAACATATAGGCGTGTGCTTGTGCACGAACGTGGACTAAGCTAAGTCATGATGTTTAATCTCTATAATCTTCGTGCTCTTCCTGCTGCTCGCATGAAAGAGACAGAGAGGCAGGCAATTCGCTGGCTGAGTACGGATTTCTTGAGTATCTCCGAGGCCTCTACCGAATGTGGAACCTGCGGCTTCAGCTTCTGAATATGTCATGACCACTCCTTAGTTTCGAAAAGCTCAAGTTAGAAAAAATGACGGACACACTTGGCAGACTATATATATATATATATATATATATATATAGTTCGACAGTGTACAGGTAGAATACATACAAATCGGTGGAAATAATCGAGCCTCGCGCGCCTTAACCGTCCAAACAAAAAAAAACATCTGAAAAAATTGAAACTCCGCCCCCGCTGGACTGAGTTTTTGAGTGGTGCGCGACGTTTAATGTTGTACGATGTATATTAAAAATACAACAAGGTTTTGATGCCCAAATGACTAGCCCTTCGACAACATCTAATTGACCTTAAAACGAGACTAACGTATTTTCAAATCCAAAAACTTCTTCTTTTGCAAGAACCTTATGAACGGTGACCAGCGCTAAGCAAAGAGTTCTAATAATGAGGTGGTTGTAATATAAACTTCAACAAAAAACAAAAACGTTTGTCTACCATATTGTCTTCGTATTTTGCCAATCGATTAGTGATACTCAAGCAGCCCAGTTCTAACTGTTATTGTTTGGCCAGTGCTCTGAGATTTTAACATAAATTACTAGAAAACATAACTTTCATTGCATCCACTACTACATATAATTTATCTGTAAGCAAGCACATGAAGACACTTATGTTATTTAGCCAGCAAACTTCTATTTATTTAGTAATAGCTTTTAATTAAAACCGTGGACGATGAAAAATTAGGTAAGTTTGTCGGCAAGAAACACTTCAGTTTAGATGCCCTGCTGACTAGTCGTCGATGGATCTAGAAATCCTGCTTCTAGCAAGTTAAGCTATCTGCTGGAGAGGGTAAAAACAAAGCTCTAGTCTCATGACTTGCAGGCTGGCAGGAAAACGCCGCATACTTCTAAATAAATGGACGCTGCATCTGCGACCCGCCAGGCGCCCCTTCAAGGGTTATCCGATGCTTACTTTATAAAAGGCTATGAAGAGGGTATTTGCTGCGAGGTCTGGCTAAACAGGCTACGCCAGGGCAAGGTTTGCCTGAAACAGGGGCATTGAATGCGCATTTATCATAGCAAAGTTCATTAAATACCTTCTCCCCTTCATCTCGAACTACCCATCACTTTCCCTCAGTAGCAGCAGAAACAGCCGGCATCAGTTGGGGAGCTGCCAGCTGATGGGATCAAAGGTAAGGAAGCGGATCCTCAGCGTTATTAAACTCTTTTGGTCCCTACTACCACGATCGCTCTGTTTCTCTGGTAGAAAAGACGTCTTAGCAACTGTTGAATCGACACCTCGCTCGCACTAACCGAGGCAACCGTTTCAAGCCTCTGTTTGAGCAAGGCGAATCAGCCCTCTACGAAAGAATGTTCAGTTGATCGAGCGAGGCTTAACAAAAAGGGCATTTATTCCCTTAGTCCAGGTGGAGGGAGCCAACAACCGACCCTCGACCAGCCGGGGATCAAATCGAATTGTATTGAATGTCTATTTCAGTAACATTAACCATAACATCTGTTGTCACTCGGTATGTTTACCACGGATTTAACATTTTAGTATAATTTCGTTCTTCCAATGCTAGACACGCGTCTTCGCGTATCCTAAAATTAACAGCAGCTGCTGCCAACAACAAAGAGCTTTAATGCCAAAAAATACTCTTAATATCGACAGCGGGCAGCCCGACGTAAACTCTTGTAATAATTCGGTTGATCTAAACTTCATCGACGAGGTATACTAATTGACTGAGGCACTCTGCATGAAAACCGACAATGTTAGGATCTTGAAAATAACATTTTTACAAATGTCCTTGCCTCCACATAGGTCACACATCACTACCACTACTACTAATAGAAATACATGCAGCTAGATTGTATTCTAAGCACGGATAGGATCTACTTTTATGGACAAAAGGGGCACTTAGAAACAAGAATTGATACCAATCCATGTAGTATGGGATGAACTTTGACATGGTGTCGTTTTTTGGATAACGGTAATTGAAGCGGCTGTGATGACTGGACAACAGGCACCTAATTATCAAATAATAGGAAAAACAGCGTAACAATAGCAGCGTGATTTTTGTAAGTATTGTTTGTATGCAAGTAACGAACCGTCTTTTTTGACAGTATCAGACACCGAAACCGATAGGCGATTTCCAGTAACGACAAACTACAAACACGTTTGGATCTACGTATGGCCTGACTTGTTTCGCACCGGCTTATCAGAGCTCAGACAAATTTCTTGTTTCCAATGCTTTGCGGTTACAGCCACAACCTCCGCAAAGGCTAAAGAGAAATCGGGGGAAATCGGGTCAACCATGTGTCGCGTTGCTCGAATCATCGGCAGTTTTTCGTCAGCAGACCACCAGCACGTCCTCCTTCCTTACGCATCTCGTTGGCGGATTCTGCTCACGCGTCAGTGAAATGGAACGCCGTCAGCCTCGGACGTACCCTTCGTTTCGCCGACAGACCGATCGTCGTGAAACCGAAAACTTGCCGTCTTTTCTGCCTCCAGTTTCTTTCCGCGGGTTACCGCTTCCCCAGTGATCTCAGTAAACCTGCCCCAGCAAGCCCTCACCAAATGCCTCTGCTGCTACCGCAGCCCGTTCGCCGTTTATAAGTTAGCCAGCCTGCGTGTTCTTCTTGCCTTTTCCACACGCGTCCGGTCATCACCAACGTTGTTGGTACACTTTAGCTCGCAATAAACTTTCTAAAACAAGAATTATGCTAAGCAGCAGCCATTGCCGCTAGCTATTGATCGCTTGCAATCACGCCGTACAACCTATCCGGCAGAGACTGCCAGAGGCAAACACAACACCGAATCCAGGATAATAATATGGGCAATTCGACACACTGCCAATGCATTTCATGCCTCAGTTCAGGCTTGAGTCTGTCCGCTATCTCTCGCTGCGGACTTCCGACCTCGGTCTTCGCCAATGGACATACATATTGCCGGTCCTACATATACAAGCGGCGGCTTCGTCGCTGTGGGTAGCTATGGGTGGTACTTGGTAATGGTCAGTTGAAGGGGGGGGGGGGAATCCGAATATGGACGGAGCCACGTACAGAGACATGCTCACAATTAGAACACATTTACAAAGTCTCATAATATCCAAAGGTTGCCGGCGAACGGAACGACTGATTTAAATCAACCAGAAGGCAGACTTGACTATGTGGGCAAGCTGACGCGGGGCTGGGCAGCGTTTCAGTGCAGACGATGCACTCGGGAAGAATCAGCCCAGTCCTCCGTGCCTGACGCACTACTAGTTGTTAGCCCTGCTGCTTGTCCGTCTGCTCTTGTTCGTCGGCGTACTATTTCGCACGCTCCGTCGTCTGCCGGTGATTCACCGTTGCCAGCAGCCATCCAGCGCAATGGCAAGCCGTTCTCTTTCACTCACTAGATACTGCTGCTGCTGGGCAATGTTTCCCAACTTACAGTTGCAACACAGCAAACTCGAGCTGACCGGCAAACGATCAGGCCGGCAAGCAGTTAGGCAGGCAAACAATAAGTCCACGAACATGTCGACCAGAGTTAGAGGTCCCAAACGCCTTCGTAATTTACGGCCACGACACACAACGTATTTGTTTAAGTTATAGCCCGTACGGTGCAACAAACCCACGAGGGGAGAGACGGTAAAGGCTAGTGTGGTGGCCACGATGAGCGAATTGAACGGACCCAACCGTAGAACAAACGGCTGTCAAAGGCAGGTGGCATGCCAGTTGCCTTGGATTCGTTTCCGGATAGCGATGGCTTCAGTCGCTGCTACCATCGTCGCTGCTACCGTCGTTGTTGCAACAACCCCCAGCCCAATTTACTGCTCGAGCCCGCAGTACATCAGTCCCCCTACACCCCTCCGTTCCAACCCAGTTTTCCTTATTCAGCTGGTCATCTAAAGTCGAAAGGACGCAGGGCGAACAAGGGATGGAATCGGGAGTCAGCGATTTGGCCATTTCTATCCTAACATACTTCGCCTATTGAAGTAGTGTCTGCCGCTTGCAATCGCGATGAGTCTCTTTCACTTTGTTTATCGGATAACGTGCAATGGCATCGTATCGAGCGTCATGGACGCCCGGACCTCGGAAATAAATGTTCAATAGGCAGGTTGTATTAATAGACAAATGTTAGTCAACTCAGACGATGACAACGAAGCGAGTTGGCTTTCGTAGTTGTGATATTAAGCGCTCTGTTCTGAGAACGTTCAGCAGCCTCCTATAAAATCTACTTTCGACTAGACAAAACAAAGAGCCACTAATGAATGATCAAGGTGTCTCAAAGCTACCGGACTACTGGACGTCCAGCTCGTGGCAAGAAAAGAAACGGCAAGCGTCAGTGTCACAACGGGCTCTATACTTTATACCAATATGTGCACTGAAAATGTTCGATGCTGGCTAAAAAGATGTCTTCAAGCTACGGGTGCTTATTAACTTATGGTAACGTGGAATCGCCGCAAAGAAACAGGCAGTTGAGCTGCCGGGGGACTCATGTGTTGGTCTAGCTGCTGCCACTCCCATGTCGAAGCGAGCTAGCGTATGTAATTACGAATTGATGATCGCCCCAAAGATATCCGACGGCGATCATAAAGTAAGCAACAGGGGAAACATTTCACTGCGTATATAGCAATAGACATGGTCGGTAGACAGCTATATATAGATTCAACTAGCGTTGCAATACGAACCTAAGAGCTAGATTAATGATAGATCTGGATGTCACCGTAGGCATAGCAGCAAGCGTACGTACGTACGTACGTACGTACGTACGTACGAGAGTCAGCCGATCTGTCAGCAGAAGAACTATACGCCAGTCGTGGCAAAGGCGAATCTAATTATGCAAACAATCATTGGAGTTCATGTATGCTCTCGTCATTGATCAGCTCCTGTTAAAATGACAATTGGGTAACTTCAACCTACATATCTCTATTTAGGTTCAATGCCGACCTGGGCTTCTGCTTGTGCATGTGTGCGTGACAGTGCATATTGGAGGCTAATCGTAGAAAATCAAGCCATTGGGTAAAAGGCTAATCTAGTAAGGTAAGGCTAGCTAGATATACAAAATATATTATGCATAGTTGCTATGTAATCGTTTTCTAACATTAATTTAATAGCACGAGTGATAGTAGCAGGAGTGCGTAACTGGGCAAACCTACCAAAGGAACGCAACTTCGATCTACCCAGACGCCCTCAGGTAATGCGATCTATAAATTTTAATCATCGCAGTACGTTGGTCGGCCGAGCTGTGACGGCCTTCGCGCGGCACACGAGCTATGCACAGGCAACGCAGGCCTCTCTGAATGATACACCCCTTCGATTCGTTTGAGAGCATCGTCTCAGTGTCACATTTGATCACTGAGTGATATATACCCACACAGCTGCTGTGCGCCATGCCAATACAACATGTACGTACTAAAAAGAAGGGAGAGGCGCCCTTTCTTTCGCGCAGCAGACGCAAACGTCGAGTTGACAGTAGATCTGTCTCCAACAACGGGGATTCATGCTTAGGGCTCAAGCCATCGGGGCCATGACGTAGCATCGTCATTAGGCACTTTTTTTTTGTTGGTACGTTGAATTAATCGGTTTCGACATCGCCTCTGTTGCATCTCTCTTCTCGTCAAATGACCGGCTGCACTGTACGCTGCAAATGGTGAACATATACCCCGTTGGATCCCGTCGGCGCACGACTCCGTCGAGTACCGAATGTCGTAGGAAGACGACGCAGGGAGCGGAGTGGCAGGTCGAGCGAGCCCACTGATGGCGGTAGCTTAAAAAAGCAGAAAAAGAAGATGAAAGAAAAGCTGAAGAATTGGCCTGGCCGAGCGAATAACGTCAGGCCGGGTTCCAAAAACCGGTTTTCGATAACAGGCTCTCGACGACTATTAATGGGGGATCACTAGACGCCACTATCGTCACCACTGGAGATAAACACCAACGGCCACACAATTACCACTATCACTGCTCGTCGTCGCCGCCGTGATTGTCGCCACTGTGCTTAGCACCACGAAAATGGTCAGAAACGGTCCTACCGGCGCACCATAAACATGTAATCAGCGGACAGATTGCTATAGGCTGCACTAGCGAATCAGTTTAATGCATTTGATAGCAATAAAATAGACTTGACATAATAATTTTTTACCGATTAAATTGGTTCTCGAGGCAAACATAGATAAATGTACGTACGCAGGGCCAACAGCAATAGACAGCTCGTATATCTATAAGCATAATTACTGTGTGCATGTTATAGGCCATATAGTACGTCCTTCATACGTTTCAGCTTTTGTACCAACTCGTAACGGCGACCCGAGTTCTATTCAGCGTAGTCTGCACGTAGCACAATGTTGTTGTGCCGGCGAACCAGTCGTATAGGCGATGTTACCTCACCGTAAGTGCACTAATGAAAGACAATAACAAACCATTATTTCGAATTGGGATATCAGCGTTTGCTTATACTTTGGCACAGCAAAGATATTTATACTAATTTTTCCATGTAGCATTTTTCATACCGCCACACTTGACCATGAATAGAAATACATGCCTGGCTAGATCACATAGCACGGAGCGATGGGCCTGTAAAGGCAGCCGAAGGTTCGACCGTCGTCGAAACGTAATCAGTATACGGTACGTAGATGCACGTAAGTGGAAATTCAAGCATTTTTATATGGATTAAGTGATTGAATGTTCCGCCACCAAGTTGGCCCGCTAATAACGACTATGACGAACGACGGCGACGGAAAAAATGTACGGGTTTTACCACTGACAGCAGGCGGGGTGCAATGAAAAGCGTCGATAAACCGATCCTACGAGAAACTGCATGAGTATAGGTTTAGAAGAGGACGACAAAGTAAAAAGAGAGAACCCGTATTTGTATTCGAAATTGTCACATGTTCTGCCAGACAAATAGTTGAAAACAATCCTCCACGCGCTCACTGCGACTAAGTGTATTTACATGGTTATGAGGCGTTAAAAGCTATATTTTTTTATACAGCATCGAAACGTACGGCTCCCGCAGCAAGCGGCTAAAATACTAAAAAAAAAAAAAATTACTATTTCTATTCTTGGTAACAAGGAAGCAACCCTAGACAGAACACTAACTACGTTCATGTAGAGAGTGATAGCACAAAAGCTATGATGAACGCTCTCTTGTCCCTGTTCTCCTGCTCGACCATATCCAAAAATCAACCTGCGCTCTATGTTCAAAGACCCCCCATAGAACACTAAATGAAATGAAGATGTTCTTTGACCTAAGCAAAAAACAAGAAGATCGTCTCGTTGAACGTTCGTTCGTCTTCGCTTAAAAGGGATGACACAGAATTATCTCAAATTCTTTGCTGACTATTTCGCTTATTTGCCTGCTATCGAGGAGTTCCTTGGTCCGTCTGGTGACGGTAGCGATTCTATAGCTGCTTAACTTGAGCTATGTGGTAGTGTTTTACTGCTTCGAATTAACAGTTTGAAATGAAGAAAAGAGGGCAGACAGGTGGTTAACAAAAGGGACAGACAAGCTTATAATCCGCCAAGAGCAAACGTCAGATGCAGACGCTCTGCTGACGAGTATTGGGGTCCATTCGAAGAGCCTCTTACCCCAGAAGAAAACGAAAACAGGAGCAGAAGTAGAGGCTACAGCATTGTTGGTTCGTCGTAGGTTTCAACAGAAGCCAATCGCTGGCGTAGGACATGAGCCCCTATCTGCCAATCGGCACTACAGTTAAGTTGTGAAATGGAAGAGCAAACTAGTACGATATATGTATATATATATATATATATATAAAGAAAATAGTGCGTATATTTTTATTTATTTGTTTCATCTGCTTCAATGGGTTGATTCGTTAGCAGTTGCTCACCTGTTGCACCACGAAAAGCACCATCAAATCATTTTGATGAACATCGCAGGGCATTCGCGTGTATCCATCGAACAAAAATGCGTTTCGTTAGACAAGTCAATAGCCAGAAGTTTCTTACTTCGAACGGTGGTAGCAAACGAAGCAGTAGCGAGAGCCGCGATCGGCAGCGACTTGAGAGCTATCGATGCAGTTCTTGCTCACAGAATACCAGCCACCGTCCTTATAGACCAATGGCAATGAAACAAGGCGCTCACGAAGTGCTCCAAAGGCCCACCGAAAGCATTCATATACATACATAAGTAGTCGTTTCTTCAGTGACATGGTATTTCTCTTCTTTGCGGCAGCTGCTGCCACTTTTTTCCCCGCTGCGTCGTGTCGTCTCTGCCCAATGTTGTTCAACCGGCTCATCACTTGAAGTTCGCTTTTTATGACTCCGCGATACGAAGTGCCTGACTGGCTGATTTGTGGTTGCGAAAACATTCCTCGCTAATTACCAGTTGTTGTGGTAAGGGATTCAGAACGCTGCTACCACCAGCCTCTTCATTGTGCCGTAGCCAAGTATGTCGCGCCGTGTCCTGACTCCTTGCTCCTGGGTGTGTGTGTGTGTGTATATGTATGTGAATGTATGATAGTGTATTAGCATCATTCCAATGTCGGCATCTTTAGCTGGCAGAGCCATAGACGGGTAAATTATTAATGATTTGCAACTGTTCCAATGATTACAAGACGAACAGTTACACGACGGCCGCGACGATGCTGTCTGATCGCTTGTCGCTTCACGCGTTTTCTTCCGCACGCACACCGACACATACACGTACAAACAGGCTCAAATCGTAGAGATTCACCGACAGCCACACTCTATACAATCCGATCGCGCAATAACCCTTTGGTCCGGTCATTAAGCCACGGTCCCCTGTTTTACTTTCTTTCAGGATTTCGAATCGGCAAGGAGCCTGCTCGCCGGTCTCAAAGGAGCTTGTGCTCTCTACAGCAACCGCCTAGAAACACCGAAAGCGAAACCGTTGAACTTGCACCAAAACGCTACTTGCTCTGATACCTGCCAAAAATGTATATAATTAGTGACGAATGAGAAACTTAGGTACTCAGCAACATGCAAAATATGCATACACCGGTTCATGGGCCTGTACACAGTACACCGAACGAAGTGATGTTGATTGAAGCTTGAGGAGTCTTAAATCAGATACAAATGTGTATTTTTTAGTATCGGCCAATAGAACAAAGCTCCAATGTCAATATCTACCTTTACATTGGTAGACCCTGTTCATCGAACGAGCCGCTCACATAACCAACGTTGTACGCTGTACATATGACTTATTTCTGTATGAAGGAAGTACGACGATGCTGATGATAGCCTGCATTGTGCAGCACGCAAATTCCAAGCATAATTCTATACGGCGCTCTGTCTAATAAACCGCCTCGTAGCGCAGGGTGGCGCAGATACTTATTGAACGTATTGAACGGCCAAGCTACTCATATCGAAGCGGATAACAGAACTAGCTTGAGCAATGAAATATTTATTTATTATTTTTTAGACTTAGTTCATATTTTTATGGGCAAAATGGATAGCCAAAAGCGATGGATGGATCATCGCATCTTGTATAAGCTTGTATGTAGAAGCTTTGTATTTCAAAAATCGCACGTAGCACACTTCCTGGCCGGCTTTTGCGTCTGAACACCCTTCCGTAGCTAAATGCTACGCTTTACTTCACCGTAGTCCTTTTCAGGAACAATTTACACGCATATGCTCATACAAACACAGACACATGTAAATATCCTTTGTTTACTAAAATCTGCCAGGGCACTTCGCGGGGCATATGCTTTCAGGTTTATAGTAATTATTAAGTTTCAACCGTTATGATTGGCTTTGGCCGGTTCCAGCTGAGCTTGACGCTTCTCACTGTCACGCGAACGTGTCCAAGGCGGTAACTACCTACATATCGGTTGGCTGATTCGTCTGGCAAATGACTCTTTGAGGGGTAGTCCATCGTGCTGTACAGTCCTGATCACACCATATTACCACAAACCCGTGAGAGTTTTAGCTTCCTTGAATTACAATGATTCACGACGTCAAAAATGTACATTGTCCCGTCTGTGTGTCTGCGGACGACGTGTCTCATAACCATTAGCAGCTGCCTAAAGGGAAGGAAGGTAAAACTCAGAAATGGGGATGATCATTTTGCTTTACATACGAAGTCGTCTTTACTATGCCCTTCGACTACGACGTAGATTGCCGTCATCTGCCGTGACTTGGTGCTTTATGAGTAAATTGCTGCTTATTCCCATCAGCCGTTTAGATCATTTGCGATCCGACTATACTCAGCTTTGGTTGCAGAATGTTTCCTCACTAGTTGCTTTGAAGGACGGATGGCCAGCCTGTGTCTGATACATATAGTACGACCGCTACTTCAACGTACCAGCCTACTCGGCCGCGCAGACATAATTGTCGCCGGGTTTAGGACGCGCGTAACCCTACCGACTTCCATCATTTGCGTTCGTAGGGATCTGCACTTGTCCGTCCATTCCTGTCGCTACGAAGAAGACGATTACGTGGAAGCGACGCGCGTTAATTACGAAGCTGTGACTGCTTCGATGAAGCTGACCTGACCTATAAACACCGGCGCGGTTTTTCGCTGCCTACCTGCCTGTCTTGCGTATGGGATGTGCGTGTGCGCGCGAGCCCCTTTTAAATAAAATTAAAA
>NW_019214050.1:0-50077 GCF_002532875.2 Varroa jacobsoni | reverse complement strand
ATTTAATATGGAAGAAGCGAGTTTTCTTTGAAACTCGCTTTCGTTTTTTTTTTTTCGTTTTTTGAACATATAGTATTGAACAGCACGAGTTTATGCTCTGACCGCGAAGAGACAGCATGGGTACGTTTTTGGCACTGGAACAAATAGGGCGTTCCAACTTCGTATACGTACAAAGGAGTTCAATACGGCCAACACTTCAAATGTGTCAGCAATGCTTTGCTTGGCCATTACTCGGGCCGTGAATATGTATCTTTAAGTGGCTAGACAGCAAATAACGTGGCGCGGCATGATGCAAGCGACATTTGTAGAAGCAACAGGCAAATATTTTTCTCAACATTTTATCACCCACCCGTGTATGTATCTAATGTAGTGGTTCTTTGCAATACGTGAGCAGTTGTAACATTGCGGTTTCACCCATGGGGTCCAAAGTCCGGTCTGCATTACTGCCGTCGATGATACGGCCGACCCAACACCGGCGCAGCCAGACCCTGAAGCCGATTTCTCGTGTCTTGCCGACTCGACTGGCTGGCGTCTTGCTCAGACAGATACTACGGGGAAAGAGAATGAAAGAACACTAAGCATACTTTGAGGGGGCACACATTCAGAGGGAGTTGGTGTCTGGGGGACACTGCGCTAGCGGTAGTGGGCGAATGCATGAATATGGCAAAGTACGTGCAGGGGCGCAAGTGTTCGCTGTGCTGGCTGCGACTACTGGACCGGTCGTGGTTCAATCGCAACGAAGCATATCGCTCACTGTATAAACCGGATCCTTCTAAGGTTCGCAGAAGTAAAATGCCCCCACTCAATGCATGCGTTGGGTGTTGGGCTCTACACATCCTCTTTACCTATCTCTACCTTTTTCCTTCGCTACGGCATCATCCCAAAAAAACTTCAACAATAGATACAGAAGGTGGTTGAGGGGGTGCACGTATTTTTCGGTTGTAACTACAGCGACCACTCCGCCACCGAGAGGCACAGGAGTTTTGCTAAACTCCACTTTCGATAACCGGTTGCCTCCCCCTGGCTGTCCGCTGTACAAGTACGAGAAGGACTGCCTGCTGCGCTGTATCCCGTTGCCTAAACACGATCTTAAAGCCTATAGTGGCCGGTCTGCGAGTGGACGTCCTACTTGCGAGCAGTCCCTGCTGTAATTTTAAGGGTAAACTTCAACTTAGTGATAATATCATACAATGTGCGTACGTATCAAAGAGCATTACCAGTACCTCTGTATATTAGAATGCATTACACGTGTGATATTTTCACTATTTCTTAACGTTTGGCCGTTTTTTCTCATCACCTACTTTTATGTCGGCTAATAATTATAAAAGCATTCATTGACTGTCCTACAGCAGCGTTTGGTGTGTTGCGACTATTGTAAACCGAAGAGCAGTTATTACTCACAGCAAAAAGGGCGCATACAGACATAGTTTATATATCGCCATACATCTTTTCGTTATCCTCGTTACCTCATGATGCAACTGCGCCGTGATGGCCACCCTCGCGACAGTCGCCACCAGCACGATCGCCAGAACTGTCGGTAGCAATAAATAGTCCCAATCTCTCCCATGTGAGATATTCCCATCGCCGTATAGTTGTCCTGAATGGGAAGTGCGAGAGCGTGAAACAGGGGTAAAAGTTCGGACGAATGTCCGATTGGGGACAGACAGTACACAAGCCCTTCGTAGATTTATTTCATTCGATTACCGATATCCTCGAAGTGCCCTCCCATATCCCAACTAGATCTATCTCTGGACCAGCCTCTGCAGTTCCCCATTCAATACATTTCACGACTACACCATCATAGAGCATCACAGCGTGAACTACAATGTTAATG
Source organism: Varroa jacobsoni (assembly GCF_002532875.2). Classification (NCBI taxonomy): domain Eukaryota; kingdom Metazoa; phylum Arthropoda; class Arachnida; order Mesostigmata; family Varroidae; genus Varroa; species Varroa jacobsoni. The sequence continues at coordinate 48,243 of NW_019214050.1, read as the reverse complement.
CGACCGCGCTGGTAGATCTAACACTGCTGACAAAGAGCGTCTCCTTCCTTTTGTAGTTTTCGATTACAATTTGATATAATTGTATTCCTACGCGAGGTGGTCTTGGTCCACCTTCAGGTCTATTGACCGCTCTATTCCCTTTGCCATAGCACCTTCCTTTCCTAACTTAATCGAACTAAAATAAACAACGCCAAGCTCACAAGCAAGACGAGACACTACAAGCGCTAGCAGGCAGGAAGCCAGTCGGTTACGATCTCTTCCCTTTGGGTCCAGCTACAGCCTGTACATACAAACATTGGTTGCGATGGCACTATCCATCGCTCTCGCACTCTACCATGCAGCCAACCACATTGCATAGCTCGCTGCCATCTTCATGAGGCTAATGTTCAAACGAGGCCCACGGGGCCATCCACTGGACGTGGCGGCCATGACTGAAGCCGCCGCTTTTGCATGTAGTCGCTTGGGCAGGAACAACGGTCGCGCATCTCAACCATGGGACGAGCGGACGGTGCCCGGCATAGCTCGTCGTATCGCCACCCTACCGCCCCTAGACAGCTTTGCTTTTTCGCGTAAACCGCATGGTCACCTTTCCCAGGGGGGAGACAACCGAGAGCCGAGCAATTCGCTGAACAGCGTTTGTTTACCTTTTCTTGAACCCTCAGTCGTCACAGCATGTGCCTTTCGTATTGTACGAAATTCTATTTAATCAAAGAAAGGTATGAAAAAAGCGAAGCCACATGACAGGGTGGTGGCAACGCTGATTGACGAACTAAATCATTTCAACACATGTAGTACATGCAATCATTGTGTACGTCGTTGCCATCATTTGCCACTCTCCTATTGACGTTACACTGCACAACATTATACGCAGTCACGAGTGAGTCACTTTTTGACTTCTCAATAAAGTCCTCCACTCGCGTTTCTCGGAATTAATTTCCTCAACTATCAGCTAAATACATTAGTTCTTTTTGCTTTATCCGCAGCAATAGCCGAAACGAAAATCACCGGCGGTAGACAGCCGTGGAAAAGATAGGTATACATGTATTTAATAGTTAATCTTGGCTTTAAAAAATGCGTAGAACTTACCTAAAAGGTACAGCGATAGGTTGGCACATACATACATACGCCAGACAACAGTAAAGGTAAACCGGCATTTTTGGCCCCTATCTCCTCTTACAGCGATGCTTTGAACCACCTCTCAGTCGATAAAATTAACTAAATAGAAAAGTAACTGAATTACTGATACCACTTTAGGCACGTGATAGCAATGAAGAAACTTCAAACAGACATTTCAATTACATCACTCATATATTTCAGGGAACAAGCGTTGAAGCTAAATGAAGTACCTAATGCTACACATAACCCATTCACCTATCGTAACCGCAATCAATTATATTAGTTGATTGTATCTTGCGATCCGTCTATACATCGAAACACTGCTGTACTGCTTGTTGTGGCACGGGCTTCTGGTGGTTTTTGTTGTCACGGCTGCATTGCCCCTCGTTTATCAGGGAGCATATAGACTTTGTCACTCCTCATTCTTCTTACTGTTCCATTCGCGACGTTGAAGCTTTTTTCTTAACTTTTCAACCGAGTCAGTTTTCTGAGCACTTTATCGCAGCCATCGTACGAATTCGTGTGTCTGCATGTACACGGGTATATGTGCGGGGCCATTACGGTAGCTCGGGCAGCGATCGCTATACCAGCCGCGGCATGAAATCCGTGGGCGTCCGCAGCCTCACGGGCATGCGATGTTTCTGCTGGCTTTGCTGTCGTCGTCAATGCCCCCGAGCAAAGCAACTGCCAGCAGTAGCATCAGTAAAAGGAGCAGCCTGATAGTCAGCAACGCCAGCATCGCCCTGCAAGTATCACATCTGTGTGTCTGTGCATGCGTTTATCTAGTGTTTATCCTTCGATAAAATCTACGTGAACAGGGACTGAAGGACCAGGCAGCCTGTGCCGAAAGTCGCGGTAGGGCTTAGAGACTAAAGGATATTAATTGGCTTTCGACGATGGGTAGAGAGTTCTTAGTTTCTGGGCTCGCATCTTACTCGATTACAACGACACTACTAGAAGTGCTGAGTTTAGAAAAAAAAAAGGAAGACCAAAAATTCTTCCTGCCTCTATAGGAGCATCCGAAACAGCAGCGGTATCACCGCAGGCGCAGCAGCAGGAATGCTCCGAGTGACTGGCAAGGCGTCGGTTCGAAGACCCTTGAATGTGTGCGTCTGTCTGACGACCATTGGGTTCGCAGCTGCGACTACCATTCGTCGGTTGGCTGGCCGGCAATTTTAGCCTTGCTGCCCCTATCGCTGGCCTCTCCCTATTAAACCGACCAATATGAAACATCCTTTCGACGGCAAACACTCAATGGGTTTCTCAAAGATACAGTCGTCATCGTCTTCATTTATTTAGTCAGTCCATTCTTCAAGACTGACATGGAAACTGTTGCCATGGCAACCGTTAGGACTATACAAAAAACAAAGACGTAGTCTCTTCGTCATCGTCCTTGTCATTCCCCTAATTACTTGAGGCAGGCTGAATAAGGTTAACGTCAGTCACCGCTTGCACATGGAGGCCTATCAAAACAACAAAATGCTAAAGAGAAAGGGAAGTTTTATGAATACGGCCTTAGACAACGCTCGTCGACGCGGGAATGATGATTCAATGTACTGTCAAATGTATACTCATCATTTGAATTACCATATAACGGGGCATGCATATGCATAGTGGAACAGTTTAAGACAAGCTAACCACTACCAAACTAAGGTATGCCATATGCTGTTATATTATTATTATAGAAATGTTTGTGTTGAAACCGTAATAGTAGCATCATCATATTTTATAGCGTTATATATTCGTATCCACGTATATGCTCAGTGTAAACCTGCGGCGGACTGTGCTAGCAATCAACGATAATACCAATATTCATTATCACGCTAATTTTAATGGCAGAAAAAGCTCTGCGGCAGTGGCGCTTAGCGTCACAGTAAAGAACGCGGTAAATAACATACTCTTCTGTGGTAATATAATATAGCAGGTAATACGCGGTGACACCTCAATAGGTTCTTATTTCAAGGTCGAAATGAATATCGGGCACACGGGTTTAACAGAAGCTGAAGAAGTCATCATGCCGACAACAACAACAACAGATCCAATGTAACTATACAAAGCTCATGGTAGCTGTTCTTGAAATCTCTGTTACTCCCATGTCCACTTTTGTCAGACAACTCATCCGAGTTGTTCAGACCGCTCTTCGCCGCCCTGTAATCATCTTCACAGTTCTTGCGCGATTTCCAGTTATTGACAGCCAGCCAGGCCTGTCCCTCTCGTGTCACATAAAGATCTGTTTGTCTCCGTACCTAAAAATCAGCGCACTGCCATCGGCATTGCATTTACAATCTATATTTATACGTCGTAGGAAATTAGGTGAACACCGAAGCGAACTGACTGTGCTCTTTCAAGCTGATGACATCGTAAGGCAAAAATAGGACAAAATATGACTAATTCGATTATTTTCCTTTTTTCTATGGTACGTAATCGTCATGATACCATCGCTACTTGGACCGTCTTGGAGAGCGTCTGCATTATTGCTGATGTGGTCGAAGCCGCCAATGACAAGGAACGAACGCCTTTTTCCACAGCTATTTCTCTGTCGTTCGGTCTCTTAAGCAGCTTCCAACTGGAGTAACACCGAGATGATGATCATCGTCTTTGGACAGCGTATCGGTGGTGCTACGGTTACTGTTCTGCTATTGTGTCAGTACGACGGTATTGATACTGCCAAGTAATAATGCCTTTATATATGGCGCAGTTATCCAGGCAACAGCCACTAAAGCTCTTTTTATTGACGCCTGGACTGCGGTAGCCCGGGAAACCGGGTTGCCTTCTAGTCGTAAAGTTACTACTGAGTGTTTACATGCACAGGCTCACGCACCAATTATATGTATGACTATATGATATTATATATACCTGATGATGATGATTATATCGACCGTCACAATAATTGTGATGATTGTTACCAAGGCGGTGACGTTCGATTTAAGGGCACAACAGATGGCGGCAACCAGCGAACAAATAATAAGCAAACGCGTAGAAAAAGAGAAAGAGCATATGGGATCGACTGAGCACCGCCATCGAGGAGGCAGTGGTGGCCTGACGACAGCATTTCTATTCAGTCTAGGGCAGTTAGGGCAGGCGGGAGGGAGCTCGAAGATTGGCAAATATTGAGCCATAATCGTGGAGGAATTTAGCTAAGGTTACGAACAAGCAACGATGAGCTGCCCAGGAACGTGGAATGAAAAGAGTGGCGATGGTAGAAAAGATGACGCATAAAACGACCAAGCAATATGCAGCTATAGGCAGGACCTGTCAGTTAACTTCTGTCGAGGCAGCTGAAGTTTTAACATCCTTAACATGTTTGTCTCATTATGGCGTTTGTTACTTATCCTGCTCCTTCTCGGTCGAGAAGGAGAACGAAATAGGCTGTATAGAATAGCAAGGAGCGAAGTACGGTGTGGGGCACGAGGACGGGTAGTCAGCGGTTGCCACAGTAGATGTATAAGAAGCATTGTCGTTGTCGGCGGTGGGGCATATTTTCAACCGCTTTTGAGCCTAGCGCCTTTACCTCGTGCTGTTGAATTTTAAGTATGTAACTAGCATGGCCGCGGCCGTTAATGTCCTAGGTTTTTCCAACGGATAAGTCTACCCAGAAGCCGCTGCTGCCGCACTCTGACACAGTATTGCAATATATACCGAATACGTAAGTAGCTAGCCGTTATTATAGACCGTGACGTCCATGACCTCAGTAGACTAAGGTTCATTTACATCTTCGTCTCTTTTATTATTGCACTATATTGTTGCGGTCTCTATACCATTCATTTTTGTGGTGTGAGGTCCATAACCAGCTGCTAACAACCCCAAATCCACTTTAAAAATTCTACTACCGCAGCTTCCAGCAGCGGAACCAGCCCGCAACACGGGCAGACAAAAGTCCAATTGACACGGTTAAACACCGATGCTCGTTGTTGAAGCCACAGTGGTAGGAAATGTCATCGCCATTTGGTAGCGGCGCTCATTGTGGTTGGGCTGTCAGCTTGGTCTTCTGCTCCGCCTAATCATCTCGTCCGATCCTCGGTCTTCTCTCTGTTGTTCTTTCTTCTTGCACTCTTTTTGTCGTTCTGCATTTGCAGTTCTACTGCTGCTATTATTACGACTGCTGCCGTCCTTAAATGGGCCGAGTTGAAACTTCATTTGGTCACAGATTGGGTTTTGGCTGGTTGGCCGGACTGGCTGTTATTTTGGATTATCGATAGCGATAAGGCAAATTGACGTTAGGAGATAAAGAGAAAAGGAAGGGAGAAACGAAGATGAAATGAAATGTGGATTGAAACCAATAGGCGACAGGTTTATTAAATAATAACAATTCAATGAGGCTATGTGAAGTGTGCCTATTGTAACTATGCCGTGGATAAAAGCACATGATCGCCACTGAATTGATGATATTTTGAATCTACGTGGTCTTCAAGCGAGAGGTGGTTCACGAAAATCCAGTAAATAAGACGCAACAGCGTTAGCGAAAGGGAGCTCTCTTACAAATCGCATTTTATTGAGTTTGCGTTAGACATGTGAAAGATCACGTCATCACTACAGCCTGTCTGTACGATACAGCGGCCAATGTCCCTTTGTCGGGAACTTGTGTCCATTTTTTGCCTAACACAAAAAAATAATAACAAATAAAATAGCACAAAAAAACTACAAATGCACGTTACTCATCTGCCGTGGCAAGCGTTAAAAAAAAAAAAATGTTACATAAATAACATTTTTACAGAGATAGACTTTATAGATCGAAACGTATGCACGTGATTCAAACAAGACGTGTAACTGTTCGTGTCGTACACCTATCCGACCGAGGCACGCGAAAACCGAATTTTAACGAAGGACAAGACAGGAAAATCACGTAGAGCTCAGACAGCAAATCTATCAAATAGAGAACAGCCGAATGATTTTCATGAGGAAATGATACGTCAATGAAGTTTCGGCATCCTATAAAGCGACCAGGACTTCCGCAGGCAACTTTCGTGGTGAACAACTTAACTAATTCGTGAAGAATCAGGCGGCCGTATCTCATCCTAAAGTACTGCTGCCACTGGGAAATAGTACTTGACCATCTTTGGTTTAATAACTCGCTTACCTGTAAACGCGAACGAAAAAAGACATTTTAAATGCTGCCAGCAAATACGACTGACGATCAGATAGCTTCCTTAGTTATCATTTAAGCTGTTTTCAGGATCGTTAGTCAGTATCGTTTAGCTCAAGAAGAAGTGTTAGCTAAAGGCTGAACCAGAAGCACATACACAGGGTATATAAAAGCTTCACGCTGTTGCGTGTGAAGTACTGCGGTCCCTAATTTCAAGAACCATTTACATAAGACAGTGTTTGACACCTTCGAATAGTTCGAAATAAACCGAAGACCTTTTAATTCATCCGACTAATCAGTCACTTAGTTTCTTCACTGTGATTTCCTTGTTTAGTTACTAAAAATAATAATAAATGGACAATATCTCATTATGAGATACTCGGTACCACACCTAATCCAGATTTAATCAATCATCGCCGTTCGTAGATCGTTATATACTGTTCAATGTCCCTGATAGCAGCAATGCCCTCGAGTTATTTGGGCAGAACATTGCCATTCTGCTACTGTTGTACCATTGTCGACATCGAAATCGCACCGCTGTCTCGAACGCAGATTGTTGCAGATAGATGATAACTTTGTCCTACAATTATGCACTAACGATAATAGCCCCTGCCCAGATACCGCTGCTTCGTATTCGACTTAGTTCCGTGCCCCGTGCCAAGTTGAGCTGAACTAAGCAGCGTCATATTGTATAATCAATCACACCTTTTCATCGCTACTTCACTCTCATAATGACACAATGATGCCTACCATTCTATGCTGCTAAAGATCTACCTGCCATTACCAACACATAATGCATACAACGTTCAGAACACCTTGTGGCGCTGCAAACGTCGTTGATGTTTGTCACTCTGTTGGCTACCACGATTACGATGCGGATCCCTGTTCCGGCCCGGCCATTGACAGCTGCCTTGTGGTGGTAAGACCTTGTACGACTGGCTACTCGCAGCTTCAGCGGGCGTTCATCCAACTGTTGGCTAACTTCCAATTTTCCCCATATATTACTCGGCAGTAGCGACCCGGCACCGAGCGGCAGGTGTGCAAGAAGCGCGACGCTGGCAATAGAGGGCTTCCTGATGCTGGCGTTCTGTCCGATGGGTTCAGCAACGGTAAAATGCTAAACAGCAAAAGCAGGACCGGAAGCAAAATGTACCTACCACTGCGGATGGCAATTGCATTATACCAGTTCAGAAATAGTTCCCTGACACGCTAGCTTCTGCTTTGTACCGCAGACACGCGGCTGGAGCCGGTTGCAAAAACTCAAATGGAACTATCTGTGTATATACGTATGGACGGAAAGTGTTTATACAGACGTAGAGAAAAAAAATACCATCACATAGCAGCGCCACGTACATGGTTAAAACTCTGTTATGCTGGCCAATAAAGCAATACTGCTATCTTTGCTACAGCCTACGGTTGTTGGCACCGCTAGCGCTCGAGCCAAATCGAGTGTTCGCGTTCGTTGCTGACGCGGTTACCAGAAGACAGACACGACGAAAAAGCGGCAGCTTTGAAAACAGTTGCGATAGATGCGGTCATTGCCACGGTGATGAAATAAATGAAGCCCAGTTCCAGCTTAGGATGTCGTTTGGAGTGAAATTGCAAAGAGACAAAATGGCGTCGGAAAGGGACCGGCTGACGGACTGATACCAAGCCCGATATGCACGTAAGTAGTTGTACGTATGTATGCTTGCCTGTGATGCGAATTCGTTACTGCTTGCCTGATATCACCGGAGTAACTTAATTTGGCTACAACAATTATTCTACTTCGCACTGATTGTCAGATATAAAGATGAGCGGGAAGAGCTTCTTGATGGCCAGAAGGTAGTAATGGCAGCGGGATAATATCTGTCTGGAATGACATTTCAACTTTTACGACACAAGCCGGACGAAGTATCAAAGCCCAAAAGATGCCCAGGGAACGAAATTCTACAGTTCGTAGCAGCTGGGCTCTCGACAGAGGCTAGCAACTGCTTGCAAATCTGCTGCCTGCTTCAAGCAACTAGACAGACATCAGATGATAACGGGCGACAGTGGCAAGACTATCTCAACCTTTATTTTACCATTTCACATGAACCTGTGTGAAATTCATTCGGCAAACGGTGTATACTGAAAGTCACCAGATGACTTGTTTCGTAGCCTATAAATATTTGTCATCTGGCGCAGGGTTATTGTGGCAAATCCCTAGCATATATAACCAGCAGGCAAAACAGTTCGACTGCACAGAGGTCAAGCTTTTCTCTTGGTTGTCGTTGGTTCCCGTGATACTCTCACATTTCTGGCCGCTAGTATGGCCTGGCTAGAGCCTAACTGATTCGGGCCTCTTCTAGTTAATTTGCAAACACAATAATGCGACCTGTGTATGTCTGTGCAGCGCCATTATTAATGGTGTCCGGCAAAAACGCCCTCATTTATTGCACTCTCATGCCATCGTGCAGAACAGGAACGACGAGTATAATATGGTTGCCGATACTATTACTGCCCCTGTCGTCTGCATCTTCGCCGTTGCTACGGTTGACTTTGCTCCTACAGCTGTTTCGTTCTATTGCCATTTCGGGCGACCGGGCAGTCAAACAGGCGCTGATAAGTAGCTATGCCGACATCTGTAGCTGTGGCAGCACTTCGGTTCGGTTCGGTTCGGGGCTGAAACTAGTGCTTCAAAGCTGCACCGGGCTAGCACATTGTACTGGCCCCTATCTACAAGCACTGAATGGATAAACGCGTCTTCGCACTTATGTCCCGCCTGTCTGCGTCTGAATGTCTAGATGTGCCTGCCTATTCAGCTATATGCCTATGTTAGTTGTCCGCATCGCAGCCATGAGTAAGCTAGAGTCGTCGGGGTCACCCAGATTGAGGCGGAAGAAAAACTTCAGCATCGCAACTTCGTTTACCCTATCAACAGAAAACGATCTCTCATTGCAGCTTTTTGTCAAGAGGGGAAGGAGAAGGAGTGACGCAGCCGGCTGCCTCCTCTAGGAGGCTAGGGGAGTAAAGCGGGTCGAGTAAGGCAACACCGTCTCAGGCCGTATTGTCATCTATAGCAGTCTTTTGACCACAAATCAACAGGGTATGCGCTCCGTTTTGTTGTTTGGTGACAACAGAGCTAACTGTGTTACACCACTGCAACCCATTTCTAACCTGCGCTTTTGCTTTTGTAAATTGTTCTACTTGAGTTTGCTGTATGCTGTCTGTAGCTTCTTACCAGCCAACTTCCATAACCATTCTGCTGCCATTTTTCTCGCCAACCCTTCTAGGTTTCCGCTATTTCCACTCGCAGACGTTTCATCTCTTCGTGCATCCATTAGTTTTCAGTGACAATAGCAGCGTCAGTCGACATAGGACACCTTTATCAACATTTAGCCTTTACTGAAACTACATGTTTAGCTATCCTTATCTGTGATGAGCAGCTGCTGCTACCGTGGATAATCGATCCCCAGCTTCACTTTGAAGAGAAGACAACAATCACAGCATAACATTAACGTGCTGACGCTCACTTAAACATGGTAGACGGTGCTGGGAGAAGTGGTAGTGGTGCCGGATTACAATATAACGCTTGTCGCCTCGAGAATTAGTCACATCCACAAACGATCCAAGCTAACATTCGTGTCCAGCGTCAGCTGCTGAGTCTAAACGTTATGTCCGTTCCAGCCATGGTAGTCTGGCTGGGCCATTCACGACGACGACGTGATGGGGCGGACGCAAGCGAACGTGGTCTTACGCAGGTATCTTACGATAAAGATAATAAACAAGCGATGAAAGAACGAACAGTGTCGTTCGGCAACAAATGACTCTGCTAGAAGTTCTTCTTTTACCCTCTAGCTAGAAGTACCACTAGAAACACTAGCGCTGATACGTGCTACTGATGCACGCAACTTTTATTATTCCGTAGGCGTTGCGGCTGCTCATCAAAAGAGTAGCCTTTTTGTTCTGAGCTTCGCTGCTCGTGAGGCACGAATAGGACCAATTCGAATTCGCTGGTCAAGCAGATCGTGGTTTGGCGATTCAAGCAGCTTCCAAAGCGTTGAAGAAGACCACAACTGACGCTGCACATGTGTTGAAGTCAATGCCTAGCAAAGGATCAATTTCTTCAACCATCAATCATTAGTGTTCGAGTCAAGCATTTTATTAACTACTTGCTTTAGATAACTTCTCTGTGTTATTAAAAAGGGCCTGCTTATTTGTGATGAATAAGTTTTCAAGTAATTGAGCCAACTTACTGTTAAGGGTCAGCGTAACAGTGCAAATACAAACGTCAGATTATAAATGCAACCCAAGTAGTGTGAGCACTTGGTTTGTGCTTATATGTACTGGTTCTATGTACCATAGTTACACGGAAAATACGTACTGCCTTTCGTGAGCTCGCAGCTGCTAATCGAGTACCTACTATTGCATACGAATCGCACTCGCTGACATTTACAAACCCCACGAACCCGCACAAGTAGAAGTGCTTGTTGTCGCCGAACGAGACACAGTCAAGCCGGTGGTAGGCCGCAAAGACAAGAGAACTCCGATTGGCACCCTTGTGATGGCGCAAGTGCAGCCGGGTAGCTAGGACTTGTACTTCGCCGCCTTGTGCCTGGCTTTGCTTCAGCCGTCGTTTACTCTCAAAGGGCACCGGACGCCGCACAGGTCGAATGGGAGTGCATACAGAACGAAGGAGATAGATTGCGAGGCAGAAGGGCCACGCAGGCAGGCAGGCTGGCAGCTTCGAGCCAGTTAGCAAAGTCTAGTGAAGTTGAGCTGGAGATGCCAATGAGCGGCCAATAAAGCAGGCGGGATGTTCCCAGGGGCATCGCGAACCTCATGCCAACCTGCAGCAACCCGGCACATCCACAGCCCAAGCCCTCAGCTCATGAACAACTCGTGCAGGCAAATAAGACGGGTCTGCGGTACACTCGCAGTACAGTGCGGTAGTCATGCAGACGGCAATACTAGTAGTTGTGCGTGTTTCATCCAGAGGGAGCACAGCGACAATAGCATGCTGATTGGTTCGAGCTAGCCGCTAGCCGGTCCTTTCAGACAGAGCAGGCAAAGAGATAGGGGGTCCAGCACTCCCCAGTTACACACGTATGCATTGACTGTATATACCGTACCGTGTTTGCCACTCGACCAAGTAACTATGCCTTTATGCGTTCCGTGTGGGTGTATGTGTATGTGTACATATGCGTATAGCATAGGTAGTCTGCTTGACGTTACCCTATTACACAAGCGTTGCTCCGTTCCGTTTCCAACTAGCACTTGCTGGCCAACCTTCCCACTCTTCCTCTAACTTCCCATTAGTCGCAGCGATACTTGTACGCAGTGCACGCACTTACTAGATCCTTCAGTCATACACACTACACATAGCCCATGCCAATCATGCTCTAAGAGTGCTTCTGCACTGAGAGTGAGCAGCCGTCCGATTCGCTCACTCTCAATGAAGAACTCATCGAAAGAAAACAAAGAAGGATAGGGAAGCAGGCGTGCGGTCCTGCACGTTCTCATTGTAGTCGACGTTGCTTCTGGTGTCACTGTGGCTGTCGCCGTTGCCGCTTTTATGTTTTGTCAAGGCACTGTCATTTTGTGGCTTAGACTGCAAGCGGGTTCCGTCGTGATTGCGTCGTTGTTTTAACGTCTCGTCGTTGTTGCTACAGTAGCAATGACAATACACTCTTGTCGCACCTTTACGTTCCCGGAGACAATCTAGCACGACTACACAATAGTGTTAGTTCGTCCCTCAGCAACAATGCGATACAAGCGACATAGGGACCACAGACGACAACCGGCATTCGCCTCCACGCAGCGACATCCGAAATACAGGACATAGTGGGTCCGCATTTCTTGCGCGAAAGGCATAAACATAGCACAATGATTAACGGTGCTTCTGTTAAAGAAGGAAATGCAACAGCGAATTTAGCAGACAGTAACTGCGACTACTGCTACAACAATGCGACCATAATACGAGAAGCACGCCAGTGGGGCAGCTTTACCCGCTGTTTGTTACGGGTTATACCAAGTTGCGGAGAGAATGGGATGGTCCCGCTATGTGTGCAAGTGTACGAGATGAGAGAGAGAGAGAGAGAGAGAGGCTGCACGCGGGCTCCGAGCAACGGCACGAAAGTGCAGCAATAGACGACTGTTGGTCTGTCTGTTTGTCTGTCTACCGCCTAGCCAAACAGGCAGTCCGCTTGCGGCAGCTGGCCTAGCGTGGCTATGTGATTTCTCTCATTTGCATTAATTCGCTCTCTATTAACTTTAGTGCATTGCGCCAGATTGTCATACCCTTGACAAACCGGAAGTGTTTCGTTCCCCTGTCGTCGTTGCCCTTCTGTACGCTGCACCCCTTCCGTCGGCACTCTTCTTCTCTTTAACTCTAATACATTGCCCCATGGCCAACCGGCAACCGGGTCCCCATCCTTCTCTGGGCTTTTCGTGAACTTCCTTCTTCAAAGAGATGTAGCGGAGCCCAATCTATGTCATTACGCGAGACAGAAGCAGCTGCAGCTTGAACATCATAGCTATAAAAGCTTTAGCTGGCTCGAAAGCGGAACTCACAATAACTTCCTATTGACGAACACAAGATACATACACCTCGCTCCGACACAGTCGTTGTCTGATCCAACCGAAAGTTTCTGTTGTCGAAGGAGAGTTCAACCCTGTGGGTGCTCTCTGTCACCGCAGTCAAGGAGACCTGTAGAGGGCAGCTTTCCTGGCCCTCGGCGCTCAAGATATAGGGCAAAGAAAAGCGCTTTCTGCCTTAGATCTTTTCTTGGCGCCGATTCCCTGCTTGCTCTAGCACTTGGTCCTTGTGGGGCAGAGGCAAAAGCAAAGTGGGTGCGCAAATGAGGAAGATAGCTTTGGACTAAATCGTTCATCGGTTCGTTCTCAGCAATATAAGTGCGGGCCGAGTCCGTAATAGCTTACAACCGCTAGAGGGACATTTGCGGTGGTAACAATAGCATCACTATAACGATTGTAATCTACCGAGTTTGTCGCAACTGGCTGTCCTCTACCAAACAAACTACATTAAGATCTATCCCGGATGCTGCCGGTGCCATAGGTGACTAAAGCCGGCGTGCGGGCGACCGTCAAGCGACAACAAGGCCTGTTAACCTAGCTGACACAGTACGACGATTGCCCTATCTCCTAGGAACACCAGTTAGTCGGTCAATACAGACAACCGCACACAGACAAAGACATGTGGCCACTCAAAAGATGTGCGCCTATCGACGGAGTAGTCCATAGCCTTCCTCTATCGCCGTCCTGCTGCACTCCCGGCAAACGAAAGTAAAAATGTTCTTCACTCATCGATCACTGGCACCCGCTGTCGCCGACATCCTCACCAGTAAAGCGAAGTCTCGAGCTTTCTGTGGCAGGCCCTATAGACCCGGATCAGTCCCATTCCCTCATTTAGACCCCACAGGTCTTTGCCAACTGCTGTATGCGCTGCTATTATGCACACTAGTGCGTGAAGAACGAAGCGGCAACGCGTGTCCACCGTCCGTACGTGGATTTTTCTTTCCTACATCTCCTTCAATATTTTCCCGTATGTTCTGACGCCATTGTTGCGCTGAAGTGTATGCGTCTGTATGTCATCTCTCTACATCAGTCCACACCACTATCGTTATGCCTTCGACACCACTATCACTATCCGTACGCGTCTCCTCACTAACTTTTCCCCTTGAACGAGACCCATTCCTGCTTTCTTTCTGGTGAAACCCAGCAAATGTTGCCCTTCTTGCAATTTGCTTGTCGCTGCCTCCCTCTGCGAATCGTTCCCAGCCCTTGCAATATGCGAGTCTCTTCCGTACCGTTCGCATGGCAGAGCGTAACGAAAACGAAAAACGTGAAGGGAACATGAAACAAGCATGATTTGGCTTCTTTTAGCAGTTACACTGCTTCGATTTACTGGCTCTGACACACACACACACACACACACACACAAACACACACACACACACACACACATATTGAAGTCGCGTCCAGTATTCCTTAGGGACGTAACACATAAGGTGCAGCTGCCAACATAACATGTCTTCGTAGTCTCCTGACGCCCGTAACGTAGATAGACTAAACAACGGATGTAGAGACACCGTGATGGGAAAAAGGCAACGAACTCCCTAGGAACCTAAATTAATTTCTAATTAACACACATCCATTTGTGGTCCGCACGGGAGTTCTTTGACTGTAGATGAGTATAGGTTACCGAACGGCATCTTACATTGAAGATGCCACGAAGAATTATCAGTGCGTAACCTCGTTGTTCGCTGGCCGACTGAAGGTAGCTCGTCGTAGGTTTGCACAACGTTGTCCTTTGGCAGGTAGCTAGGATTGGAGGTGCTATAGGAAATTGGTCTGCCCAATTCGGCGTGTCGTGATTCGAAGCTAGGCGATTTAATTTAGCCCTCTTCCAGCCACTGCCTCGCACCCGCCATCTATGCAATAGTAAACGCCTTATTCCAGTCGAATTTTGGACCATTGGCTTCTCCTACTCGAACGGGGAAGCCCAATACCAATTAACATTACATCGATGGCCTATGCTTACCACGTCCGCTTTTTTCGTAATGTCGAGGAGGGCGCACTGCTGACTTCAAGCCTCAACTGGACAATTCTATTAAAACCTATTATTTTAGGCTAATGCCTTTATACGTTCGCGGACGCCTTTGAACACTCAATCGATAAATATATCGCAGGACGACAATTTGTTTCCTGAACGGTATTCTTCATTCGTAAAATAGGTTGTGACATACCGAAGCATGTTATGAACTAGATGTACCCCGCCATTGACTGCTAGCAGCCATCCGATTGATGAATTCATAAGCCCTCGTACGATGTAGACTCGATTTGTTACTGTAGATAGTGCTTTCTGCTAGTAATGGTCACACTTCTCTCTAGTTAGGTGACGTCTGCGCCGTTGACGCAAGAGACGATAGAGGTTTGCTAATGAAGGGCGGTCAACGCTGTTCCCGTATGATTTCTGAGCGGTTTGTCTGGATATTCGCCGCAAGCAGGGCACATCGGCCCACCACTGAAGACCCTTATCCGCTTTTCGACACTCTCCATCTTACACTATAATTACCGTGAATGTAGAATATTATTACAACGTCAATTTAGTTTACTTGACAAAAGCAGACAATTCAATTGATCGTTACAAATATTACCTACCAAATCTCGCCTGCGACGTCGCAGCGCTGTTGGGGAATCAACCAGGTAGCGCTACGATGTTGAAACAAGCGTATCTGTTGTGCCCTTAATGGTCAATGATCAGTAGCCGCTGTAGAACAGGCCATTGATCAGATCGACGAATCTTTCCGTTGTGGACCAACAGTTCCTTACGATCACATGACTTACTAGATCGAAACTGGATTTTGTTTTTGTTTGATCAATCATTTTACTGCAACTTTAAGCTTAAACCTTGTAGACATCACGCGGCAGTGGCACGACGGGTTCTGTTCGCTCTACGTTGCCATTTCTTCAAGCTGACAGGTGTCGCATGGCTAAGAGCCAGCACACCGACCAAAATCGACGTCAATAGATGGCAAAAACTTTGTCGGAGTTGCGGCTTCCGCTGGGGCGAGATAGCAACTATGTTATTCGTCCATTGGGAGACGTTTACATTTTCGCAGGCTGTCAATAAGCTCGGCTTCAACGCTCTGTTCTGTCACTCCGGCCGCCTCAGTGCTGTAGTTCGATGTGAATTAAGCCCCGCGGTGGCTTTTTTATTAACCCAGCAGGAAATGTACACATCTGATACACTTTCCCAACGGACAAGCAGCTGCTTGTGTTGTAGTCGTCGGTCCGTTTCGAGTGAACACTCTGACAGGACATCTTACGATTAATTATACCAGGATATCTGGCATAGTGTTACATCGCGTAGAATAGATTGTTGACAAGGTAATAAACATGGAAGCTGATTCGAGCAGCGCCATAACGCGGCAAACAAACAAAATAGCCCCTCCGTCCTATGCGAATAGGTAGCCCACGTACTGAGTGAATTAGCGTAGAACGTCCAACTAGCCAGCCGACGGGTACATGACAATATGTACAGACATGCACCAACGTAATGATACAGCGCTGCGGCAAAACTGTTGACAAGGGTGACGCCGGAACGTCGAGGAAGGATGCGGGGACGGCAGCAACAGGCGTACTCGAACGTTCGTTAGGCATACGAAAAAATTGAACGTTAGAAATAATCGCCGTAAGCGGCAGTAAAAGACGGAACAAGCACAATCCCAATGACAGGGGTAGAGACAGTCGGCCCGTTGTTGTGAGTAGCCGCAAATCCTCATGCGCGGCACAGAACTTGAGGCACCTATTTAGATTTCGGAACAAGGAGAGTATTATGAATTGGTTTAAATGTATTAGCAAGTGTGTCTATTAGCCGTAAAGCGTTAAAAGGCGAGCGTTTTTTTTTTGTAATCGACTCGGGAAAATTCACTCGATCATGATTCAGCGTTTCCCCGAATAATAATCATAGTATCATTGTCGTTCTATATGTGGCACTTTTGAAATTAGTGACGGAAACTTTGTTCCATCGAGTCTACGGAAAACAAACCGGTCGGATCACTTGACGCATTAGTTACGGCTATGTCAGCGCAGCAGGTACTAGGCCTACATATATCGAACAGTTTAAAATGTAACCCGCTATTAACTTGTTTTGAATCGCCATTTTTGAAGCCTTGTTCAGGGTCGATGTTGATGGCGCTCCCTAGCGGCTAATTCTCTTCGTAAGGTAGAAGTGGCAGTCGTGTGGCGTGGTCTGGCAAATCGAAGTTTAAAGTACCGGGTCTTGATCACCCCGACTGAGATCCATTTGATGCCGCCGAACGCGTTGGCACTCTTTCTCCTGGTCTTTCATTGCCAGTCGGTCAATCCCATTGGCCGACCGGCCTCTATGCGCTACTGAAAGGACAGAAGCTGAAGCTTCTGCCTCCTAAGAAGAGGCGAGTGGCGGAGTCGCTGCGCTCGGCCTTTTGCTTCTTCAATCACTCAGCTTCAATGAACATTTCTCAGAAGCAGCCAGCATAAACCGGCAACGGAGCGACAACACTACTTCGATGCCCCTCGCCAATAGAAAAACAAGGCACGCAGGAGGGCAGGTACCCGTCATCTTGAACCCATGTTTTCTGATGCTGCTTTTGCTGTAGCATTGAACGCAACAACAACTGCTACAGCGGTTTCTGCTATTGCTGCTGCTAGGACAAGCAAGAAATTTCGAGAGGAGAAAAGTAACCAGTTGGGTTGTCTGCTGGGTCCGGTTCAAACATCGTCGACTAACGCACCGACTTAACAAGCGAACGACTGGTATACCGAACAGACACATAGACGACCATAGCCAGAGAATGACAAGGTCTGATTCTAGTGGATTGTAATAGTCGAGTATCGAACTGCGTACATACCTATGTATGTACAGATGTGTAAGCATTTAGAAGCTTAATGACTCTCGACGACGGCGGCGGCTAAGGCAGCCTTTGATGATCGGCGCCGCTAGCAGATTCTGCCACAATGGCCACCCGACCTGGTACGAAATCGACCAATTTGCTACCTTTCGACGTTTGAGGATTGCTGGGTACACAGGGATGACGATACAGCCGTATGACCGTCTCTAGCACCGTAGTCCACCCAAAAGCACATGGATCAGACGTAGTATTCGAGACTTTCGGTCGAAGGGTGTTGGCGCTAGTTGCCCGCCACGTAGACGACGATATCGCTACTGTCAAGCGAATGAGAGTTGCAAATATGCAGATATACCTGATCCGTACCCGTGCGTATCGTGCACCCCATTAGAGAGATATAACGAAAGTCTACGAAAACGAAATTAACAATTTTTCGAACGAACCTACATATTAATGGTAGCGGCAGGCGAAACTAGCGGGCGAAGGCTCGCCGTCAAATGAGCTAGCTATGTTGCCAGAACGCGAATACCGAGGACGAACAGACAAAGACGAAGAAGGGCAAAAATGTCCGTTCTCATTTCTCTCGTGCACCGAATCGATTGGCGCTTCAGCAGAATATTGAAGTCAGCTATCGAGGTCTGTTGCTATGGGGAGGAGGGGGGGGGGGGACAGTAGACCACTCACTATAGGCAAACCGTCCCGCACACATGCATGTACATACATGTACGCTGAGCAGTATACGCCAGACGCTTAGAAAAACGTATTTGAGCGTTTCGTTGCCGTCTGAATTGCAGATGGAAGTGATGGAAGAGTGACCATCGTGACACTGGCTCACAATCTCATCGTACAAATCGCCCGCGGCAGAGACTTCGATAAAAACGGAAGATGATGCTGATAGCGGCCATGATGAACATTTCGACGCATCAAACACCAGCAGCCGAAACAACGAGCTTCTGCGACTTTGTGCGATTAAAGCGCTAAATATAACGAAAGGCTGACACCACGTCGCTTGTCTACGAGCCGACTAGAAGAGTGGGCCCGTGATTCGGCCAGCCCTTTTCGAACTTGTCGCTAGTTATGTTACAAAGAACGCAAATCGGACATCTGTACTGCAGTAGTCATTATAGGAACTCTTCAGACTCCATATCATTGAAATTATGGCATGTAGAAAACGCACGGACCTGTAATTCTTTCGTGAGCGTCAGCAGAGCGAATTAGCTCGCTGTAAAAGACTGCACTTGATAGTTTCATTCATCCGATGAAGACTAACGAGATAATTAGGAAGGACTGAATTGGAACGTAATCTCCAACTACTGAACGCGCCAATTAAAATTATGTTGCAGACGTAAATAACAAGAAGAGCGACAGTAAAAACAATGTTCCTTTCGACTTTCTCCTATAATATCCCTTATTGACACATATTGGCGTTCGGGACGCACACAGCCGAGTGTAGATAGGAAAAAAATGGAAGAGTCGCAGCAGCAATTGAATGACGACAGATATAATTTTACAGCAGCGCATTTTACCGCCAGCGTAGATTATTGGGATGGCAAAAAGCAACTCTGAATGGGCATTCAACGTTCAACCTCAAAAAGAGGAGGGCATTTTCTATTTGAACCCTCTCATAATGACAGTGACCTGAAATTCGAACCGAGGAAGACTTCGGAGGCTCGATGCCTCGCTATCAGCTTTACATCATGAACAATAAAGCGGTGAGACCTCCGACACCCTCATTTCCCTCACCCTACTGTTTACTCCGATCCGATTCATGTGACGCTCTACAGCTGACGCCTGTCTGCCTATTTGCCTTCTCTTCGAACCAGCCGCATCTCGATTTTGGCCTACCGTGCCCAACTCGGCTCTTCGGAGTCTATCGGTAGATGGTGAATGAGGATCGACCCGTCTGCGTCTAATCTCTTTGACTGCTTCTATTTTTCCATCTCTGCTTACTAAACTGCTGCCACTGGCTCTCCTATTGTTGCTGCTGCTGCTGCTGATTGAACAGACGGACATCACTCCTTCGGTGGTCCTAGAACTTCCTTACTAGGGTCGACTGAACACTTCAGCAGCTTTGCGCTTCCACGCACTGTGTTACTCAGGCTGATCGTGCAATGTCCTACAAGGCGTACCGCCTCTGCAGTGTTTTGTTGTTTTGCCCTTGGTACCAATAGCGAATTCTTATTGCCCTTCTTCCTTCCGTTGGTCAAATATATCAGTCGTACGTACCACTGCGCTGCTGCCCCACCCCCTGTTTTGCTGTTTGGCCCGACGGTCGCCCCCGACATTATGCCGCCGGATGGCTCTGTCGTTCGACGACTGAACTGGTGGTAACGACTGAGGCTGGTGGCTACCAGGGCAAAAGGTTGTTGGGTGACCATGTGTCCACTGGCGTTGGCAAGGCTGCTTCTGCCGTTGCCGCTGTAGCTGTCGGTCTCCTTATATTGAAGTGTCGAAGTGTGGGACTAGAGAAAGGGACGAAGCATCTAAACACGAAAAGAACTAAACTCGTGGTGGCGGCCACAGCAATAGCAGTCGCAGTTCCAGCTATCCGACCGACGAAAGCCAACTCTCGCCGGTCGTCCGTCAAGTAAGTGCCCCACGAGTGTTGAGTTGAACCACTAACAGTCGTTTCGAGTTCTGAACGACTGACGGAGGACTCTAGAGCAGAGAGCTATGGAGCTTCGTCAAACCGACCGTTGTGGATCGAATGCCCTCTTCACTTGATTTCAAAACGAAAGAAGACGTAGCAACGAAAAATAGGAGTTTATTTTTTGTCCCTAGCGCAAGTACGGCTCTACCACTGCTATTACTATACACCAGCGTTTCTGTCCCCATGCCAGGTCGTTTTTCTCCTTTCCTACCACAAATCTTCACATTTCAGCGGTGCCGGCAACAGGGATGGCAATGGCGGCAGCCAGCGAATGACGGGAAGAGACTAGACTCAGTTCTGAAACTGCAACTCCGAAGATAAAGTTCATAAGGGAAATTGGTTTCTTTTTGAGCTAGAACTTAGGGCGGTAGGAAACATGAAAGAGAAGGAAATTCGAGCGAACTGCGGGAACAAGTACTGGTGATAGTTGCAAGCGCCGGCAAAACTGTACATTGACAACAACGAGGGGTATCGCAAAATTCCCCGGACACTTCGTTACCCCCATGTCAAGCCGCTAAGAAGGCAACGAAGGTCGGTCGGTCGGCCGGCCGGCCGGCCGGCCGGCCGCCCGCCAGTTACGTTGTTACAATGCCAGCGAGAAACTACGACTTCGCCGAATTCCTAAAATATCTACTGCCTTGTCAGCAGAAAAAGGCCACATTCGTCAGCAGCGGTTTTTCCGCCCAGCCCTGCCATAGTCTCTGGCGCCGAAGGCCGCTTGCTCTAGCAGCAGTCCTCGCTATAACCAGCGCTGCCTCCGCCAGAGGGACGTTTGCAGTCCAAAGCACAGCTGCCAAAGGCAAAAGCCCTAAATCCTTAGCGAGCTCCGGAATACTTTCGGAAAACGGCCACGACCGTGCAGTTGCGACAGCAGCCTTATGTTAGTATGTACCTTCTGTTCCTGGTTTTTCTACGCCTTTTGCTCTTCATACGCTATGGAAAGGCTCGTCGTCAGAACAACGCCCCCTCTATTGCCCTCATCATGCAGAGTTACCGTTCGGCATTCCGCGTTCATCTGTCTCGAGAAGCGTCAGGAAGGGTTCAGCGGAGCGGCTTGTTTTTGCAATCGAAACCACGTTACTACTCGAAGAATAATGAAGCTTTCTTCCGTTTACTCAAAGACCGATCAGTAACAGAAAGAACTGCAGTGGCTATAGTGTCGGCGCATTTTGTTTCAGTTGTTTCAATGGAACTTCGATTTTGTTTCCATAATCCAATGTTTCTAATTTTCAGCTTCTTGAAGAAGAGCGCCCATAAATACTGGGATCAACAGCCCCACATCGCCAGTTAGGTGTCAATGGTGAGTCCGCGTGAACAAATGTTCGCTGGCTGTGTAGCGCGCAGAAAAAAACACGATAAAGGCAGCAGCAGGACTGCAACAGCACCTGCCTGCGACTTGGTTGTCTAAGAACTGAGCTAAAGTAGCAGAAGTAACATTTTTCAAAACAGAAGAAAATCGTGTGCGTAGCTCCGACATTCCGTCATAAATGAGGGCAATCAGGTTCTTTCATGAGCAGCTTCCAGAGAATGCGCCGGCTAGTTTCTGTTCCAAAATAAAAAGCACGGCCGGTTATCCAGTCATTTTTGGACGAGACCCAAATTCAAACATGATGTAGAAGGGTGCAATACGACCGAGCCGAAGTAACCTGAGCACCAGCAGCAGCCGTCCCAAAGCTTCAGATAACTGTTCATTCGTAGTCCGTTGCTCCCTTGTCCCGTGGGCGCTCTGTACACCCGTTCGAAAAGAGCGCCATCGTTTCCACCCGCTGCTGGCGAAGTCAAATACTTTTTTTTTCTGCTAGCCTTGGGGAGGAAAGGGGGCATCTCTTTTCTCTTAGCTACCGAGTGCCGTTGCTGCTGCTGCTGCTGCTGCCGGCCTTACGAGCACTATTGCCGTCACCTCGCCGTAAGCTGAGAGCGAATTCTACGAGCCACTGCTGGTTTCTCGAGATGTCACTTGCACTTGTTTAATGTCCACAACGAACCCTGCCCTGCCCAGCCCAGTCCACTGCTACTACCGACCAGCTTAGTCCAAGCCTCCCGTTTTCCCAGCCGCTCGTCGACACTCAACGACTGCATTTTCTCGGCAGGGAAGCAGGCCTGTTCCAAGCTGTCGACCGGCTCCTGCCTTCTCGGTTGAGTCGGCTTAGTTCGCTCACTAGCAACAACTTGAATTAATTTTTCCCCTCCTCGGCCATCGCTGTCTTTGCTGTCGCCTTTTTCTTTGATCTCCGCTTTCTCCAACCATCCTCTTTCCATTGGTAGGGCGAACGGTCGCTGGCTTTCGCTGGGCGGTGACGTTCCTTACCTCTGCCAACCAGCCAGTTGCTTTTCTTCTTGCTCGGCCGTAGCTTTCGAACCTCCCCTACCGTCGACGCATGGTCCTGTCTTTGGTCGTCATCCTCACTATTCAAGCGTTCCACTTAGCCTCGAGCCACATCGTAGTAATAGCAAGGTTACTGACTCCTTTTACACCAGCTATCAGCTCCTACTCTCCCCCTATAGCTATTCACCCCAGACGTGTGGCTTTCGACCTCCGCACGGCTGCATCTGCGCGCCAGACGATTATTTTTCAGCCACCTTTGCATGTGAGTTGTCGAGCATCGCTTGCCTCAGTTAGTACAGGCACTACCGTTCCTGTTTCCACTGTTTTTTCATCAGCTGTTTGCATCCTAACAACGTCCTCACAACGCCCTCCTGAAAATTTGGGGAAAACCTCATACAGCTTGAAACCGTTTCGTTGTATTGCCGTCGTGAACGCGCATTTCAGGAACATCAGACGAGCTATACGCGCAGCTATCGTGCAAGTAAGAGTCGATATTATTACTACCACTACTGTCCATTTGTTTTTTTTTGCAACGTTTTTTATCGAGCAGCGATTTACTCATCCAGACAAAAATATCGACAAACGTAGATCTTGTCTTCGTCGTTTCTACCGGCACCTAATTTGTTATTTCATACGGCATATTGCCCTTCTGCTAAAAATAAGTAGCCACCAAATCTTCTTCCTGCTCGCGCTTTTTTCGCGGAGAGAATACTAGCGTCGACGTAAGGAGAACTTCCTACCATCTCGCTCTTAGTCGTAATTCATCTATATAGAGATCGTAGCTCGATTCCACCTCCAAAACATTTATAGATCATTTCGTCACCGCTCGCTCGCTTCCCTGTCGGAGTACGCTTGGAGTTAGCACCGCTTTCAAGATTCAAGTTCTCCTGCGCGAGCTCACACGTCCATGGATTTTACATCCGGTTATTATATATTTATATTATTACATTAGGTTATTACGTATATATATATATTATTCCCTGTGTCCGTTATAAATATCCTGGCTACCAGCCAGCTACATTAAATACGTCCTCTTTCAGGCCGTTAGCCTTTACCGCTTCTGCAGCTACTGGCCAACATGCGATTCGTTTACTGTTCTTTCTTGGTAGCTTCCGTTCCATCGTAGCTTTCGGTACCTAGCTTTTATTTTGTTATGAACCATCGCAATGGGAGTGGGCTGGCCTATAAAGATGTTGGTTGCCGTTACTACAGTCCCATAGACATATCTACCAATAGCTGACTCCACAACTGACCTTCTGTCCGCCATTAGACAATTATACCGATGTTTGTAGTGCATGTTCTTGTGAATATGCCGTTGTATCCACAAGCACGGTATCTTGGCTTGTTTCTTCCCATGTACTTTAGTTGACAACTTCGATCAGTCCTGTCCTAAAGCCGAAGTAGCCAATACTAATCTGTAGACACATAGAGCAAATGATCGTATTTCGAAATTAGGAACAGGGTCGTCCACTGGCGTTATTAGCTTCCTGGCGCAGTCTGAATACTATCTACCTTCACTCGAGGTACTATGATGAACTGCGTGCGTCTCCTCTTATTGATGACGGGTCCTTCTCTTGACCTCAGCTCCCCTATCGTGTACTACCTCCATTCTTCCTCTTTTTTTTTTCTGTCTTTTAGATGCATATTAACTCGCACCGGGTGGCAAAGCAAACGTATTTTTACTGAGGGCCGACAAGCCCCCGTTACGTAATGTAATTTCAGCAAGAAATTTGTAAAATCATCACGTAGAGTGTGAGCAATGGCGGAAAAACTAACCGCAGCAGCACAGCCAGTGATAAAATGCAACACAATGTCATGCTTTGGCCTTCACTATTACCATTATTGTTATCATCGCCGACGGCTGATTTAATCATTTTTATCGTCGATCTATGTGGACGTTTACGAATGTCCACTAAAGACTTAAGCCTGTTCTTAGTTTTATTCGCGCAACGCTTGTTTTTCTCTGAACTGAACGTCGAGTGCAAAAGTTTAGCACGACACACCAGGATAGACTGCTCCTTTTACAACTGACAGAGGACCAGGCTAAACTTTTCCTCACTCACGGATTCTGTCCCGGCCATTGACTCTCCGATATTTGACTTCCTCCATATCACTGCGTTACGTCGATAGATAACGATAGTCAGTGCCAAAGGATAATCTATTATGCCCCAATTACTCTGCTGAGCGTATAATCGCGAAGCTAGCAGTAGCGTCGTGGACGGTTGAAGGAACAGCGTTTCTACCGAAAGCGCAGTCAACTCGAGAGAACCGTTATGGCAAAATATTTCGTTTTTCCAGGGCTACTGCTGCGTGACATCATAGATGTCACCATACGCTGCATGTAGGTTAGAGACTCTAACGTGAAATGAGTGACCCTAAGCGCAGGTCAGAGCCTACCATTACCAGTCCTGGCCCTGGCCAAGCGGATCCCAGAGGTGAAGTACAAAGTGGGCCTGCTTCGATTTCCACGACCAATAGCAGCATTACTATTCAGCTGCCGGTGAGGCCGCCACTAGTGAAGTAGGGAATAGCAAGTGCGGTTAAGTTAAGCGAAGGCAGTGCCAACGATAGGGGATGCTTCCATTGCTGTTGCTGCTCTTCTGCCTGTCTCGTCAAAAAGCCGCTAGTGGTCATAGCGATGGCAGCAAGCGTTCATGCTAGTCGTGATGGCAATGGTGTGGCTATCAGGCCGCTCTGTCGATGAGATGGGGCGATGAAGGAGGTTAGTTTGGTTGCGAAGGCGTTGGGGCCGTCTCCCGTGAAACGGAAGCAGCAGGAGATGATAGTTTGATTTTTGGGGCTGTCTTCCTCTGGCAGCTTAAGCAACGGCCGTAGCTACAACTGACCCTCATATGCTTCCATTGCCTACCTGCTGCATGTCTATGATAGGTGCTGTCATGGCTATGGCTGCACGCTGGGACGTACTAAGCTGCCCAGTGGGAACCAAGAGGTCGTCCAAAAATAATCATCGCCACGACTACGACCACATCAGATGCAAATCGAAACATGCCAGCAGCCAACTAAGAGAATGTAGCCGGCCGGCAACGAACGACCTGATCAGCCACGGCTGTAGCTAGTCTGGCCTATACATTCTGCCAATCCTTTGCATTTTGCCTGTTGTGCGTTACTTTGTTCTGACTTGTCTAAACTATAAGATCAGCAGGACAGCGATCAACTAGTGGTCTTCGATATAGTGATCCAGAAGATGGCGTCCTGTAGGCAAGAGATGAACTCGTGCAGTGGCTTTCGTCAGCTGCACTGCTTACCATAACTGCAGTAGGCAACGGTTGAATACGCGTTGTCAACAGCAGTAGTAATATTCAACAGCTTGTTGCAGATGTCAACTT
This sequence comes from Varroa jacobsoni, assembly GCF_002532875.2. Lineage (NCBI taxonomy): Eukaryota > Metazoa > Arthropoda > Arachnida > Mesostigmata > Varroidae > Varroa > Varroa jacobsoni. Next base: position 22,346 of record NW_019214050.1, on the reverse strand, counting down.
AACCCGCCGAGCCAATGGCTGATGGAATATTGGGAGCTATTCTCTCTATCTGCGCCCTGCGCTGTATGTCAAGGCTACGTTAATCAACGACAGTTGGTGACTAAGAACGCTGCCTGGTAAAGGGACACATTTAAACATGTAGAAGGGAGCGATACATAGTTGGACAAGCAATAGGCCGACAGCGGCTCAATAGCCTGCATGACAGTGAGGTAGCAAATTCGGCCATCAGCGTAACTGCCATCGCCTCCTCGATACGATCCGACCGCAAAAAATAACATTGTCGATATTAGGAGGCGTTTGGTTATTAACCTGGTAATCACCGACTAGCTAGCTAGCTAGCTAGCTAGCTGTGGGTTGAGGTGTCCTTTAGCAGCGGTAGAGCTGTTACTGGAAAAGAATTAAAATATAACCGAGCCGGTAGTCTACGATCGAATGACTCAACTAAGTGCCAATAGTTGCGTGAGGTTTGTGGATTGGCGTTTACGTATCTCTATATGCAGCCCTTTCTGTCTTTCTCTATTTGTCTATTTGGCTATGGCCGCTTAGCTAAAGAGGAGGTTTAACTAGACAGCGAAGATGAGGGGCGTCGCTCGCTCGTTGTCGGTCTGCTTGCAAATGAGAACGCGCGCACGTAATTGCCGAGGGCGTGCTAGGTCGCCACGCTAGCCCTGCAGCAACAGCAGCGAAGGCGGAAAAGGCTATAGTCAGGGGCGGTATCGATATGGGGGACGGGAAAAGGGATTCGGGCAAACAGGAGAAAGCGAGTCCATAGCAAAAGAGAGACGGAAAGGACGACGGCAGATAGAGCTCGGTAACGGTGGAATAACTACTTCTAGCAGTGGTAGTAGCGGCAAGCGGTACTAACGGCGGCGGTTCTTGTCTTCACGTCTTATTGCATTTCTTGTCGTTGTTGATCTTGTTGGCGTCGTGACTCTCGTCGTTTCTGTTGTTGCTGCCTATCTTGCTTTCTCTATTTTGGTCTGTAATTGCAGCTTCTGCCAGTGGTGTTAGACTGACACGAGAAGCAAACACTAATAAAGACGTGAACAAAACAGACAACATGGAACGTCCGAACTCGGCTGCAGCGATAGAAGCTACGCAGCAATAGAGACTATAGCACTTATTTGTTCTCTCGGTCCTGCGTCCATGTCATCCTGACCTGGTCAGGCCCGTTCCCTTGCCGTTCATCCTCCACTTCTATTGCAACCTACACCATCTAAGTAAGCAAGCTTACTAACGCACCCGGTATTTATTAAGATGGCTATCTACCTGTTTGGCGCCGCGTCTCCTTTTACACACAGAGCAGTAAGCGTAGTCCGCCCATAACAGTGAGAATAGGATAAAATAGGACGAATCTCGGTGCTTGCCGGCACCTCAGCGATAGGATGACGCAAGTCTGAACTCCACCCCCGCTCACCAGATACGATCGAAGGACCTCGTTGAATAAACAAACGTCAATACACGCTTTCCACAAGGAAGCTTATGACTGTGAGCTTCGAGGCTTTGAGCTCTTGCACCATTTTAATTGGCTTCCTACCTGTTGTAACGCGATGGAAAGAAAGCATGAGGCTTACTTAGCAACGAACAGCTTTCACCGCGATGGCACTTACCTAAGCACATATGCGCATGTAGGCAGAAACGAAGGCTTCGGAGCTCAAAAACAGCTAATGGCCGGCTGCCAAATGATGCTGTCACAGCAGCTGATGTAAGCCGTTCGTGCGGTTTATCGGGGTACTATACGTGCAAGGCTAGAGATCTGTTTAGTGTGAAGTTGAGCCAAGTGCTGCGCGCCGTTCACGTGGGGGACAGGAGAGTGGGGCTGCTGGACATTGATCGTTGCTGGTATAATAGTTAAATAGGTGTAAGGAAACAACGCAAGCATGGGAAGGTCACTTCAGTGGAACCGTAGACAAAAACATCGTTCGTGGAGCCACCATATTTGGTTCAGGTAAAACAAACGCCAAACTTGTTCATTGGCTCGACGGCTACAAAATTCATATAAGCCAAACAGCAAGAAAGCAGCTAGCTGCAAGAAGCTGTGCGTCGGAACGTCTAGTTCACGCGGCCGACCCAACGGAGTCGTACGTTCCTTTCTTTTAGTCTTTCACTGCTCTCTTCGCAATTCTGGGCTTGCCTGACCGGCATGACGAGACACAAAGCTGTTAATTTGCCAATCGTAAAAAAAGTTAACCTGTAGCTCGAGGATTACAGCGGCGGCGAAAGTACGATACAAACTGTTGCAGCTATTACTACCTGCATAGCGGTTACGTGGCTTTGCCCCACTATTACTGTGACAAGGGGGTCTACAGTCGCGGTAAAACTATATTTACAGCAGGCAGGTCAGTCGCTAGTGGGTCGGTCGAATGTTGGCAAACTAGAACAAGCTTAGCCAGCTGCCAGTTTGGTGGCTCGAGATCCGGACCGGCTGCAAGTTTCCGCCGCCTTTCGCTCCTCAGACAAGTCAGCACTGTCCCTACACCGTGCTCTACTCTATGTAACCTAACTTCGTTGGACCGATTATTGCTGCCGGTACGACATAATCTTCTGCTTTTTAGGTTAGGTTACGAAGGTGATATGATATTTGGCAGGCCTAAAAACACAGACGGGAGGGCGGGCTAACGAACTCGAACACAGAGCGGCATATCTCGCCGATTTCTCACACATTGACAACAGTGAGCGGTAAACTTCGAAATCATCAAGCTGCATCGTCTCAAGGGTCGAGAAGTGTCAAAGCTTTCTAAAGGCTCCAACAGGCAGAAGCGCTATCGGATTAGTGCCCACATAGCAGCTTGTTTATACGAGGGGGCTAAATAGATGGACCAGTCTTCGGCCATCGAAGAACAATGGCTAACTGCCGCAAAAAAGCTATTGTCGGTTGGCCTGCAATCACAGAAGATATATCTGTATCTTAGCATCCCCATAGAACTCCCTAGCAGAACCGTGGCTTGGTGTCGATAGAGGCGACTGGCGATGTCATCGTCGTAGAGGCCAATGATGGCATGGCTTTTGCTGCAGTCTTCCTTCCCTACCTTCCTTCAAATCCGTTGCGCGGCCTACGTCACGCACCCACGGCTGCACAGTGCTGCCAGCTGCTCATCCTGATGGTCTTATCTCTCTCAACGAAGGGGTTGAAAATGCGGGAGTAAAGGTTAGTTTGGGGCAGTTAGGCAGGGAGAGCAGGACAAATACAAACGTGCTCTCTAGCCGTTTTCGTTTGATATTTTAATCTAACTTTTATTGGCCGCCAGAGGAGGCCTTGGGGATGTTAAGGACGCTCCCAAGCAGGCTCACAAGTGGAAGTGCCTTCCCTCCACCTGCTCTCTTTATCGCACATCCTTCCTATCCTACCAGAATCCCAATGTCAATAAGGAGTGCGCTTGGCCAGCATCCTTTATCCTTCTCACGCCCTCAAAAGTCCACATCCACAATACGAGAGCATTGAGCACAGGGGGAAAAGACCGGGGGGCCCAATAGAAGCAGCGGATTTCATATACAGGTACAGAGCCAGCGACCATCGACACTGGCGGGAACAAAGAGAGGATGAACACGCCCTCAATAGCACAACTCTAGCAAGTGAGCAGCATCACTCTTGTTATCGTTGGCGCCTTCGTCTGTTAGTGAAAGAAAGCAAAAATTTCAGCGAGATGCGTCAATGTATAGAAGTGCGAACAAAAGCAAGATGAGCATGCATGGCAGACTTGAGAGGCTGCTGCACACATTTGAAGATGAGTATCAAAGCTACTTCCCATCAACCTTTCTTTTCCGTGACTCCCGCATTCCCGAACACAAAAAACGCGAGAGCAAGATTCTTCAGCTGCCAATCAGACTTCGAAAACCGCTACCTTTTTCTCCCACAATATGGCACCACTGAAAGTTCATAGGCCAAACCTAACCTATATCTGACCGCGCCTACCTGGATCCTACTGTGTCTAGTCTCATTGACGAATCCTAACTAAATGCAGAATATTATCGTCAATTGCAGATTAGAGGCATCTGTACTAGTTTAAGTGAATGATAAAACTCTACTTAGATTGTACTGAAGTAGAACAGGACCTTTTTTTTCAGTTCTAGTGGGTTGAGCGATAATTGAAGACGAGCCAAGTCAATTCATAAATCTATCTTTATCTAAAACGGTAACGAAACCACGTGACTATGGAGAAACGGTATGTACAATTTCTTTTCCTATAATAGCTTGGGTTTCATATATATAAGCCCTTTCGGCAAATCGGCCGGTCTCTCCCACCAATCTCACCTGTTCTATATGACAGACGATTACCACAGCCATCGACCTAACGATGAGCATTTCGTGCAGTCATAAGATCGCGGTGGAGTGCAATGCAGCACATCTGGGAAAATTACGCTAAGCCTGGTATCGTTCTCTCACATCCAGCTATGAGACAATCGAATTCGTCGGAGGGGTGTTTGGCTCAATAAGGCTGGCTGGTATAGTATATAGCCAGATAGCTGGACAAGCCTGCCCTTTTTCCCATCGCAAGGCTAGCTTTTTCTATAGCACTGCTGGCCAAGCAAACCAGTACGTACAGAACCCCAGTATATGTTTGGCAGAAGATTTGCGTCATAAATTCCAGCTACGCGGTGTCCTGCACTATACGAGTATAGCTCCGTCCGCTATCACCAGTTGGCCCCTACCCATGGACTGACGCTTGCTAGCTGACTGTCGCGTTTAGCTGGGGTTACTTGACTAGCTAGCTTGATTTACCGAGTATACACAACCGCTCCTCTGCTGACTCCGCGATCGCTGTGAAAATCGCCGCGGTTGCCATGCTAAACAAGCTAAGCGACTGCAGAATACTACTACTATTATTATTATAGTAGCACCGGGCGTGCTTACAAATTCATAGACTTCATTGGAGAATGCAGAGGTGAAGAAGCTGTTGTACACTGCAAGGCTCTTCTGTGCGTAATTCCTGCTCGCTGGGTAGTTTCAAACGTACCTCCGATAACGGTTCCCTAACTGGCAAGCAGCCTGCATTGTGCCTGCAGTTACGGCTTAAGACTCGTGAACCAGCCGACTGGTACGTCTCCTGACAGCAGCCCACCCTCGAAATTCACACCGGTCGTTCGTGGCGTCCATCCGAGTACATCGAGATCGCGCGTGTTCATTTAGTCTAGAAGCAACCAGCCATTGCCTTGTACTACAACGAGCTACAACAAAGCACTTTTCCCTTCTCGTTGCTGTTGCGGCAACAACCCGGTGCATCATTTCTGCGGAACAGCGCAGCATCGTCAAACGCTGTGAACTCTGCCCCAAGCGGCGGGCGCCGAGGACAGCGTGTTCAGTTTCGTGAACTCCACCACCTGTGGCGTATTCCCAACAAGAGGCGGACGGGCGGACAAACAGTGACAGGCAGTAGGCACTCCATAAAAGCACGCATACCTTTGACCCTTCTCCAGCCTGCTACAAGCCCTTGCCCTTTCTCTGACCCTTAATATGACGGCTAGCGATCAGGCAACTCAAACGCACTATAGACTACGACGAAGCTCAACTTCCCAGTCAGTCATAGTTCAAAGCTTCACTACAGTTTGTCGTGTCCATTTACGTCTACATGGCAGTGACTTCGTATTACGTTGATCATCATCTTTGTCTGTCCGCTCACCTGTCAATCATCATCGGGTCAATGGAGTTAGTTATTCGAGAAGAGGATAACCTATTGCAGCAGGCTAGATTGGATGGTTTTCCGATGGTCTTGCACTTTAGTACCAACATGGCGGTAGTGTAGACGGCCTTAGTATTGCAAAAAGCATGAGGACGGCGACGATCTTCTTGGTCTCAATGAATCATATCCATCGCGGTTCTGACCTCGAAATCCTAATCTTTCAAGCGAGCTCACTTTCTCTCTTGCCGCATGGTATGTTTTTGTTGTTGTTTTGTTGCTGCCAGTGCTGGGGCTGCCGCGTTGATTTTAATTTGCATTACAATGAGCATGAGGAGAAATGGGCCAGGATCAGGATGCCTGTGTCGACTATCTAACGCGCTGGAAGTATCTGTAGATCTCCAAGCAAGCATGAAGCATCCGTTGAAGAGTCAACGAGTGTGTGGCTAACGATCAAGCAGCTTTTCTCTCTCTGTTAATCTTTTAGTCGCAGTGGCCGCCGGTACCGCGAATCGAGCGCGCTTATGGCCGGCTTTCTACCGCCTGTGCGCATGGTCATCCAAGTCAACGTAGTAAATCGAAACCAAATTGCTTCCTGTTATTCTTAACACATTTCGCTGCTTAAGTTATGTTTGTATGACGATTGCGCACGCTGTACAACGCCGGTCGAATGTAGAAACCGTCGCAGTACTGATAGCAGAAGCATCAGCAGCAGTTCTTTGATTCTTCGAGTAGTAGGTCCACCCTTAGCATCTCTTCTTTCGCCTATCTATCCATCCGCTTTTGCCCCTTTGTGTCTCTGTTCCCTGCTTCTTAGTAGCCCCATCCCTTGCCGCCAATGGCTTTGTTGGCACACGAGAATCGTACCCGTATCCCCCACGCGCATCAAGCCGAACCATGGAAACTATTCGCAACTGGTCCTGAGCAACAGGGTGCCATGCAAGAAGCCTTACATCGTATAGGATCGAAAGAAGTACCTTCATTTGGCGCCTAACCCAAACATAAACTGTCAAAGAAGCGCTGCCGCTGTTGCCGGCGAGAATGAACGCCGAAGCCCTAGTGGGTTTCGAAGCGTCTCTCTGGCTCCCTTCTCTCTCATCTCCTCGAATTGTTTGCTGCAGTATCTTGGGTTCTCTTGTGTTTTTTTTTTCTTGAGATAAGCTTCCAGCAGCAGCGTTACTTGTCTTGTTAGCGCAGCCCACCTCGAGCCCGGCGGCCAGAATGAGCTATCTTGCATGATCTTAGCTCCGTCGAGTGTACAGTCGATATAGGCGTCTGCATAGAAATCTATCCCATCAGAGCAAATCCAACCCAAAGTGTTTCTTCTTTCGGTTCCTTGTCACGGTCGTCTTTTCCTCTGAATCCTTTTACGGGTCCCGTTTGGATGCTTTCTCACATGGTCGCCACGTACCTCTCATTGCCCTGTCATCAAAGCCTTTAGGACTGCCCCTTTACAACCAACCCTTTTTCCAGAACCTACGTTAGCTTTCGATTCTCAAAGCGATTTTGCTGGCAACATCCCCCATCCACTATCCTCGATACAACTGTGTACCGCCGCAAACTGACGCAAGCGTTCCTCTTTCGTCTCATGATGATGAGTGTGTATATACAAACAGTACAGACATGTGTGAGCCTGTATACGCGTTTGCTTGCTTCTGCCTGTATGCACGGGTGCAAGCTTCTCGCTCGTTTAATTAAAAGCGTATCATTTAGGCGCCTGGACAACACAACGAGCAGCGTTTGTTCTCGGCGCTTTTGGTTCCAGCAAGGAGCTCACTAAGCGGCTGTTGCCGAAACAGAAGCGATAGCAGTAAGAGCAGCAGGTCCAACTAACTTGCCATCATGACCCAATGCTTGGCCAGTTCGTGCGGACCGCGCAGAGCGGCGACGAACCAGGGGAAGGCAGTCAACCGCCCCAGTCGTACCGCCGCCATATCTATGCAAGCTCTTGACTGTACAGCCATGGCCCGCCATCAATCCTGCCGAAACGTTATACTAAACCTGCAGCAGAAGCTCGGCAAGCCCTGACAACTGCTCAATCATCTGTATAATTTTGTTTTTAGCTCTGAAATTCAAATATTTTTTGCTGCTACTTGAATCGAATAAAATAATGCTTTTCAAAAGACGTTTACCGCAAGCTGTTCTTGGGCATGGTTCTCTAATCAATGCCAACACTTACTCCGACCGAATAAAAAGGAGAGACTGATAATGCTATACTATTGTTATCAGCAACGTTTGAGATGTTGAACTGATTTGAGTTTTTCGGCACGACTGGAGAAATTTCAAGCGGGAGAGGATAGGTTCACTAGCTACCGTTAAGGGTCACTCGTGCCGGCCACAAATAACTCTTGAAATTTTAGCATGCCGGCCTGGCGGAACGAGGTTGACTAAATTAAAAATTCTGCCAATGATCAGTGGTAGCTCGCATTGGTGTAAATTTTATAGTACCTTTGCGCACTGTTTCGTGTACCACATCATTAGCTCATACGAGTATACAGGTCACGCTAAGCAAACGCACACTCAACATCCAGTTTGTACGCTCTCACTGAGTTCGTATTCACAACGATGGGCATCTGACAAACCCATACAAACAGCCGAGTGTGATCTTGTCAACATCGTTGCGCAACTACTCAATTCGTTCAGCCTGTTGCTTACTGCTGCCGCCGTGTCAGCGTCACTTCGACCCATGTATAAATTTAGCTGGTAAAACCTCGAAAACAAATCAACATGGCGGAACAGATTAAGCTGTTAAATCGAATGATGAAGTACACACACGATCGAAGGCGTCCCTCCAGTCCTCTATAAACAGTCTACAACTGAGAATTGACTAAATCAATAGCTTGTGTAGAAACATACTCATTGTACGCCAGATGAACCTTTCCCAACCCAGTTCGCTTGTTTCCCGCGCAATGTCTGTCTCTTGCTGTTTGTCCTTCATTTTACTCGAATATCTCACTAACAGTCGCTACTCTTGGCGCATATCTATGTAGCTATAGTGCAGAGTGACACCCAGTTCGCTGAACTGGGTGTCTGTAAAATAAAATTTGCTGAAAACATCAATAGTCGCGTCGCCGCTGTCTAGAACGTAGCATAGTCTCCTGTGTGCTCTCATTATTCCGCATCGCGTTCCCCATTGTAGTACGACAAACTTATGCGATCATCTTGTTGAGATATGTAGGCGGGTGTCCGGGCAGGGAAACAGGCAGGCCTACCTGCCGACAACATTAACAGCAGCATTATGCTATGCTATACGGGATAGAAGTAGTAGCAGTGTCGTAGCCAATAGCAGAGTCTGCGTAACTTGATTAAACGACTGACTTGATAAACATCTGACGATCTCAGCGACTCGACGTGTAATACACGTACTTCAATAGCCGCCCATCATCAAGTAGACAGGCACACGAGCCAGGTACCCGACCAAGATCACTCTTTGAACGTTGGAATAATTAAATATGCAATGCTTAAAAGCCTGTAAAGCCACCTTTTTCCGCACGATAGTGCAGTGACAGCGTGCCTACCGATTAATTTTAAGGCCATGTGGACCTTGGGTTTGAACTGTGGAGTAGACCCATCGTTTTGTTCTGGTTTCAGTCAGCCATCTGAAGTAACGTCGGCATTGTTTCGAACTCCGAACACCATTTCTAAACGCATTTGCCATGCTGGCTGCTGGTGACATTACTGCTACGGCTACCCACATGGTACAAGTAGACTAATACTTATCTATGGCTAGAGTCGCAGATGATTAACAAGAGATCGCGATCAGCTCGTATGGCATACTGCGATTTCATCGGCGTACGGAACGCCTTTAAATAAAAGCAATTTACTATTTTACTCTACTCATTTTTCAGCTCTAGGCAATATATTTGAGTAGTCGCTGATTACGTTCACATACGGTATATGAAAAGCTTTTTACTTGGTCTTTTACATAGAAGTGAGCAAGAGATACTGCGTGAAACATTGGGCCCTGGTGAAGCATCCGAGCCGCACTAGATATACACACACACACACACAAATAGCCTTATACTTTTGTTATCGGATGCTCGTGGTTTCCATCAAGTCAAACAATCAGGATGTTTCAGCAATTACAAGGCACAATAGGCCTCCCTTGTTCTGAAGAAACCCGACTCTAGATACCACCAGGCAGGTAAGGCATACCCAGGGGACCTTATAGTCAGTGTCGTTCGCTTCGCTAGCTCGCATATCAAAGAACAGTAGCAATAAATGCACTACCTTTCTTACTAACAATGATTAACTTGTGCAAACAAGCAATTACCTATGGCTTATGAAAGCATGATAAGCCGGAAGCATTCAGAATGTTCATTATATCATCCAACCCACAGGCTCAATGACATTATTACACTATAAGAGCATAACAAATGTGCGTTTTTCTCTTTGTTTGCTTCGGTATAAGTATAAGTTCTAGTGGCACCGCTGAGCTGAAACCGATATATTTACTGATTTCCATCCAATCAGGCATTAAGGCAAGGCAGTTGCACCAGCAGCGGCCGGAACTGTCTGAACCAACTGAACGGTTTTGCACCTATCAGGGTTTCGTTCTCCGTGTGCACTTATCTTTCCACCCCTTGTTCAGTGAAGATCCCTCTCTGGACAAGCTGGCTGGCTGGCTGGCTGGCTTGCTGAGAGCTTCTTCTGATGAAAAGCGTGCCGCGCGACGGTACTTCTTCGGGAGCTTGCAGGTCCCCAAATGAAGAGCAAATCAACACACTATTCAACAGCGACTTGGAGACGGCGACAGTAAAGACCTCGGTGAGCGGTGTGACCTATTCAGGTTATCCACTTGTAGAGGTCCATGCCGTAGCGACCCGCTGTAGTCTGGCTTGGCATTTCTGAGCGTTCCGTCCTATTCTGACCTGGTCCATCCTAGGTATCTCCTGTTGAGAATGTATGTGATCCTGCTGCTTGGTGTGAGTGAGCAGCGGGTGTTTGTTTAACGACTCGTCGTCAGCTTCCCGTCAACGCGGTAGCATCAGCCATCCTGCGTTGTCCTTAGGCCCAGCCAGTGCTGCTGCTGTTCGTGCTAAGAACGTGGTCCGTTTCTTTCGTCCGCCACAGTGGCAAGAGTGGCCTACCGACCAGCCAACCAGTCGGCCTACCGGCCATCTAAGCAGCCGTTGATTCAACCAGCTCTTATCGCCGTAGGGTCTTAGCCCTTATAAATATAAATAGAAGTGATTTCTGCCCCTTTTTTCCCTCCTGCTCCTGCTGCTTCTTGGTATCCCTCTCCTTGGCAGGCCCCTACGCGTATCCAAACAGCCCACCCACTACTACAACCCCCTACAGTTGCCTCAATACATTGCTCCACTGTACCACTATCCACGGAGGCGAATGAGATTTTCCTTTTTTCTGCTTTTGCTGCTGCTTCCATTCTGGGCTGTGCTTCGTCTCTGTTTTCTCTCCGCCGTGTTATCCTTCTCTTGGCAACGTCGTGGACCACCTAAGCCACCACGGTTTATGTAGCACTGTATCCAACCCGGGCCGTCCATCCGCCGATTTTTGTACAACAACCCAAAGCCAACATAGGGTCGTCGGGGTTCTGGGCGGCAGCGAAGAACGGGAGTCACGAATGAGAAAGTGGTGGACTATGCGGCCAAACAAGGGACCAGTCAGCCACCCCAAAGACAAACTAACCACCTATATATATAAATACGTATATATGCTCGAACATACATATATACTGCAATGGCTATAAGCTGCATTGTGTGCTGGTTCTTTCTCTAGCAAAAGTCGGCCAGCCTGCCCGTTATGCTATCACTACTGGGAAGTTATTAACTGTGGACCGTGAAGATTGCTAGCCCTACGCGGACCTTCCCGGAGCACCCCGCTACGTAAAAGCAGCAATGAATACCAAGCCGACACCTCATGTCAAAAAACGTGGCGCTAGTAGTTCTTTGTCTTTAATTTCCACTTAACTTCTAGCGCAAAGAAATAGGTTGGAACGTATAGGCGATGCAACTAGCCGAGGTAGTATCGTGAGACGGGATACTTGTTAACGCTCATTACGGGACAGTTCACACGACCATTTGTCGCTACCAGCCTACAGTATCACAATTCGCGTTTATGGCTTCGGTTGCGATACAGTAAGCCAGCAACTAGTGGCCGCGGCATACAGTTTGTATACGCGGATCATGCAACATCCGACCGACACAAGATGAGCTGCGGCTACGCAAATACGTGACGTCTTTCTTTAGCATTACAGCAGTAATAGGGCTAAAACGTCACCATCGTCAGCCTCAGCACACCATAACACACGCCTCTCTGTTATGAACGAACGACGATGACGAAAACGAGCTTCATATATAATAACGCTTACTCCCCGAACATAACTCTACCTAATACCATATTATTTATGCATAGCTCCAGATGGATGGCCATACGCACAAAACCAGCACATACAATATAATAAATTTAAATTTAACTACATACATACAAGTGTCGCCAGGAGTATACTTACTTAGTTTGATTGACGTGTGTATTATAAAGCGTAAGGTAAAAATGCCAGGTGCGTGACGAACAATTGTCATTTAATTTTTATTAACAATTATTCTAAAAAAAAAAATGTCACTTCCTGGGAAGTCTGGTTGTGTTTTCAGCCTAAAAAATCATAGTATCTTGTAGTTTCCTACCATCACCTTTGGCCTGAAAATGTCGCTTACATGATAGATGGTCAACAGAGACCCAATATTCAGAATCACACGAAGTGGATCAGCCAAGACCGATAAATGTTGCGTTTGTTTTTAGCATCTCGAAGAGATAAGGAAGCATCAAGATCGGCTGAGTGTTTTTTTCAGCTTTTACCGAGATTTACTTTACGCAACAGAAAGTTTCCTGCCACGAGCATGAAAAGCCTATTTGTTGCGGAAGTATCGTTAGAAGAAATTAGCGATTTCTGAGTTGTGTACAGGCACCGACGCTCGACCGTCACCCGTATAATTTAAGTAACCGTGATTGCTTTAAAGGATTACCCATCGTTGGATTTCCTATACAATATGAGTTAGATATATGGCCAGTGTCAATTATAGCTTGCGAAGTATACTTCTTTTGCACCGCTGGGTTATTTTCATTTTTTAAAATCTACTAATGTTGCAGTAAATTGCATGTATAGCAGCCCCTCTATTACGAAAGTATAACATAAAAGAGAGATATAACAGATTACATCCAACGGTGCCCCATCGCCTTATGCCTCGTGTCTGTAGCCACTAAATCTGACACTGAAACGTTCTCGTCTACAAGAGAACTATTTTTTTTTATGATTAGTTTAATATAATATTACCTCTTTTCTTGATTCCTTCCGAGCTAACGGGGCTGATGAGAGCTGCAGCGAAGACGGCGAAGATGATGGCTGATGCTGTCTTCACAGGGCGATGCGTTCTCCGACACACGCTTGCCAACATGGCGTTGGCGCCCTTCGGGCCTGATTCTGTTTGGCGGGTGCGGAATAGCATGGCGGTTTCGCTCGGTCGGTCAGACCCGCTCCGAGGCCGAGGACGCGCCCAGCAAATCCACTATAAATTCATTGGACAGCTAAAAAAAGAATCAATCAACGTATGGTATTAGTTGTTTTGGCAAGTTTGTATTTTTAACACTATTATATCGAATAACTTCTTTAAGAAGGTGGTCTGCACAAAATTTCTTTCGGAATAAATTTTGTGCAGACCACCTGCTTTAGCACCTACGCAACTGCACCGTAATTTCACTGAAGGTAAGCTGCAGGGCACGCAAGCTATGTTGTCTAGGTACAACTTAAAAAATAAACCCTAAAATATTTAAAAACGAAGACAATCCCCGCAGTTATATAATGTATCGGTGAATGAACGAGAACATGTTTCGAGGAGCGGAAAATTTGACTCGAATAATTAGGCAATTACAATTTTTAGGCGGCTTTACCGCTCTTAACCTTAAGCAGCCACATTAATGACCAAGGAGAGCAGTGGAAACGACACCAACGATTCTCCTTCTTTGTGCCACTTGACACAGACTGTATACGCCTTTACGTGCAACAGTGTTTTGGGACCGCTAGGCCTATTGACTGACAGCTAAACCATTGTGACAATTTCGTAGGGCTATCTTATAAGAGCGGCGTAGTCCGAGTGGTTAATGCGAATCTGTTTCGATGTGTTGTTATGGTAACCATAACTAGCGAGTATACTGTTACGCTGGTTCAAATCTAAGCGTTAACAAAAATTATCAGCAGATACTAAGCATCAGGGAGATAAGGAATGCAAAAAAATGGGGGGAAAATAACACGATCTTTTAGATAGATCTCTTAGAGAAACCCAGATCAGTTCATGGTGACCTTTTACGGTTAGACAACAAGACGTTGATACTATACCTAAAAAGAAGTAACCTTGAGGACTTATTCGGAAAAAAATAATAATATTAAAGTGCTAAATAATTAAGGAAAAATACTATACGATGTTAACGCTACTTTACGTATTGCATCTGTTGTTTTTGCCTTTTTCATTCCACATATATGAACTCACTGCCTCTACATTATACCACATGAACAAGATAGAACTTTCGGTTCTAATAGTAGAACTAATGGTTGACAATCATCGGTAGATGGTTTTAGCTGCCGATACTCTAGTCGACGGCGTCTGTATTTATGTAGCCATCTAGCAGGGGTACTTAAAGTGAACGGCGACGCCTTTTCCTCTGCAATCCCGCGATGTAAATGAGCTCCTAACCTCTATTACTCCTTTTCCTTCAAATGGATATCAATAACCGACATCGAGCACCTCCGTTCCACCCATTCCCCTGCCTCATATATGTATGGCCGCCTCCGAGACTAAAATATGATTCTTTCTCAATCTATCTCTAGGCGGAGTAGAAGCACAGGACGATTTTTTCCTGTCATTGCTGCTGCTGATGCTACTGCCTGGGCTTCTTTGGGGTTGCCCAGCTGAACGCAAATGCCCCTTTTCTTCGTACCACCGTATCTCATTCCCACTATATGCGCTCATGGAAAGTAGGGAATGCAGCTGTGAAACGATTGGGAAAGAAATGTGGTAAAGACTTGCCAGTGCTTCCGATCGCGTGGCTGCACCTTAAGCAACGTGTAGCGCATATATATCAACATCATAGGGACAACAATGGTTTGGCGCGCTGTTGGTAATTCACAAAGAGAACGCTGCCCACGTTGTTTGAAAGACTACTCGGAGAAAAACACATACGAATTCTATGACAAGATTTAGCGAGCAAGACAGAAAACGAACCGTGTAATAATGAAATGAAGCATCAATACTTTAACAATTGAAGTGGGGTAACAGTGATGTGAACAAGTTGGTAAGCAGGCTAAGGAATCATTTGGAAAAGCTATTTCACCTTGCTGTCACTGCGCTCTACTCTTCTTTCACGGCCTAGTCGCTTTTTGCCCCCATCCTTGAGCGACTCGTGCGCCATAATGCTCCATCATGAAGACCTATCTTACTAGACTCCGCAAGCAGCTACAACAGCCAGTGCAACCAGGACGGTGGAAGTAATAGGTCGATGGCGCTCCGACTTTCCCTTTTCAGTAGCAGTAGTGCTAATACCAAGTCCGCATACTGCTCATCGTCTTGAAACAACAGGATTGGCGAGCAGTGGCTGCAGCAGCAACAGCGAATTCGAAATGGGAAGTAAGAAACTAGCTTTTCCTGCAACGCAGGACAGAGTGAGGAACAGGGCTCAGCTCAACAATTTCAGCTCAGCCCAGCTTTTGCCTGCTATGGAGGATACGATAAAAGTGGCCAGGAAAGAAGCCGCTATTTCTGCAGCGTCCCCCTCGGCCCTTCTCAAAGCTCATACTACGCAGCAGCAATGAGATAAGCCCATATCGGATCCGTCGGATAGAATTACTGATTACCCGTTACTCTACGGTTCCTAGGCTCCTCCTTTATCTCCTATCTGGTTGTCGAATCTCTTCTCTCGGCCTCCCCATTTCTGATTCTCTCTTCCCCTTACCCTCCTTCTCCTCTTCCCCATCACCCATAGTTGGGGATCCCATCACCCCCAATGAGGAACTAAAACCGGCGACCCAACCGACCACCGTCGCGGCCGATCATTGCCGACTCACCTCGCACATCCAAACACACGCGCACAGAGCAATGACAACATAGACGAATACTCACAAACGCACGCTCAGTGTTCGCTGTTTCTGCGGCCCGCACTCGTATCTATCCTGTTGCTTCTTTCAATATCTTGTTCCCTCTGCCATACTCCTGCATCCCTCGTACAGCGTTCTCGTTTCTGCGAATGTTTTGTGGGTTGTCGTTAGTAAAAACCCCATGCACGCAGTAGACAGTCGCTATTTGCTACAGACCACTAGTCAGCCAGCCAGCTAGCTAGCTAGCGAGTCCTGACCCTCGACTCTGCGAACGACGCTCGATCCGGATACTAAATTCCCTTTTCGAGAGCTGCAGTTAGCGCGGTTCGTAGTCGGTTTGCAAGTTGAAGCTGAAGCTTTCCGCTTAGCTGCTAAATCGCAGCTAGAACTGCGAAAAAGGAGGCCGCGTGAAGAAGACATTCGCAGTAGGTATGTGGAACATGGCCATTCCTGTGCAGTGCAGTACAAACATCTACCATTTTATGTCAGTCCTACCACGTATCTCTCATCTTCAAGTACAGACAGACTTCTCGTGTGTCGTACATATTCGAAAGGTAACCCTCTTACATAGCAGTTTACCTGTGTGCGTGAATGTAAGTCTCAGAAAGCAAGCAGTACAAGTTTTACCGTACACAGGCAAACCTGGTCCCCACAGATCCTGCCCTTTGGACAAAAACAGACATACGATAATCACTGCTACCGCCGCCGTTGCTACGTCCCCCTATTTTCATCCCCAAATCAAGCGCAGACCCGCAAATAGATATCTATGTGAGTAAAACATGGTAAAGCTGTCGACAGCGACGACGGTAGCTGCGGCCGACGAAGGTAAATCATAGGAAATGAGCGGGGCCAGCAACGAAATTATGCAAATATTACCATCATCAGGATTGTATTAATCATAAGTGCCAGCAGCATCCATCACCTTGTTGTTTTTGTCCGCACCTTTTTTGTGCGCGGTATTGCTACTGCCATGTCATTTATGAAAAAGGGGAGGCAAAGAAAAGAGAGAACCGAAAGAAATAGTGTAGCTTACGATTGCTATTAAAAACGAGTGACGATCATCTGATGTGGGGGCAAATTCTGGCCTAGAGTAATGCAGCCACCGAATGTATGGCACTACTGCAATGGCCACAGCTGGTGTGATCACAGATTCCCTTTCAAGTGTGTCACACGTAATTTTACTCTTTGCAGTACTCGGTTCCTCTTGCTCCGCCACGCGCCTCACAAGCTCTTGTGTCTTCTCGCTTCCAGTTATCAGTTAATAAGCTAGCTAGAGCTTCTGCGACCATGAGTGCCGTCGGCCATAGTTACTCGGCAGCATCGCTCATCACTATCGCGAGAACAGCAGAGTTTGCACTCACGATTGGACCTTACCTTCCTAAGCAAGACTGATTCATGTGTCAACAGCTTTTCTCCTTTTCCAATTTGATTAGAAAAATCTTAGGCAAAGTGCTCTGCCTACAAGGAAGTTGGCCGAAAACTGAAAACAAGGCTCTGTTACATCGTCGCGCTGCAGCCGCCCACTTGTTTCTCTGGTCAACGCCATGGAAGCAGCTACAGGTTTGTGTAGTTAGAGCGACAATACGGCAGGCAGACCAGCCTTCTTGAGGTGGGCGTTAAGACGTAGAATTATTCACCTAGTTCCTTTACTCCAACTTTCAAACCCTCAGTGGCTCGGTTCCCCAAACAGATCCTTACAAGCTTGCGCAGCCGCAAGCCAGCGGGGCCCTCTTGAACTGGCAGGGCCACGCCGATGGCGACCTACTCTATACCTAGATCGGGTGCCAGAGTCCTCGAGAAAATGGTCCTTGCAGCGTAGTCCTGTCTGAACCATGGAGCGAATCGTAAAAATGCAGGGGTAGCGCTATTAAAGAAATGATAGACAGAGAAAGAGAAAAAAGCGGCAGAAGCGGTCTTGCAACAGCAGTGAGGTCCCCCGCTAATGCTTGCTAGTGGTGACAATAGAAACAGAATTTTAAACAGGTAAGGCCTTTTCCATGACACTACCACACTACGACTGCCCAATTTCTTCATGAGAAACCAACCTCGTCGTGAATTAGTGCGTTGTCTGCCGTCCGCATAGTCCTGGCCATCTGTTGGGCAGATAACGCAAACTAACAGCACGCACATTTGTAATGAAGCACATCATGTTGTTGTTCGCTTGGCATAGTCTCCCTCTCGGTCGATCAGACTTCACAGCAAAACATTCTACCTTCTCTTTTCTTCTCTGGGGTCCTTCTGTCTTTTGCAGACTTTGATCTTCTGGACAAGAAACTCGACCCAGTTTGCATGAGACAGGCCCACAAAGCAACAAACAGAGAGACCATTCGACTTTATACCTTTGCGAACGAACGTCACGGACAGCACCTTCGTCTGACGCACTTTTTTTCAACTTCTTGCGCATCGCTTCACCTTAATACTAGGAATCTTAACCCCACTGGTTCCTCCCGTGGACTAACAATAAGGAATACTACGTATTTGTCATGATAGACGGAGAAAAGGGTTCTGTAATGGACCAACTGACAAAACAGTCAGCCTTAAGCATGCTACAGCATAGTGGAGTCCCGTTAAAACAGTTCAGAGAAGTTGAGAAACGGTACCGAATGCGATCTGACCGATAACGAGGGTACTAATTAGAGTGGTCGTGTGAACGGATACCGACCAAATTTAAGTACCTTGGATATGATGGGAACATAGGCGGTAACTAGCATCTCTCTACCGTTGTGTCAGTCGCTCCTACTTTCTTGTCCTCCGTCTTTGTGGTTGATGTTGTCGCTAAGGCCCCACGTCCTTTCCTGCTTGCCGCTTTGCCCTGGCCCACCCTGCTACTGCGACTCGCAATAACAGCACCGACCAGGCAATCGATGACAGTAGCGGTGGAGCGGATGCCACTGGCGGCGCTGTTATTCTGTGCTAGGTTATATACAAACGTAAAGCTTCGAAAGCCATCAACACGACCACCATTTTTCCGCTACCAGCTGTGACCATATAACGTAATGCGCATCAGCGCCGGTGTCTGCTATGCTAGTATTTGTAGCGATGCCTGCTCATACAGCAAGGGGCGAATGGCAAACAAATACTAGCGAACAGCGAATGAACCAGTCCGTCGGAACAACTGTGAGCTGCTGCGGCTGTAGCATTGCCGTAGCAAACAACGGCTAGGAAGGCTTTCTTGTGGCGCTTGTAGCAAAGAAAATGATGCGCCCTCAGGTTCGACCGCTCCTGCTAGCAGTACTAGGTGCTGCTGAGTGCTAAGCAAGTGCTACAGACCGTCGCCATTGCTCTGACGACGCAGCAGACTCAGACGACATCTTTTCCTCACCGCGCCATTAATTCGCTAATCGTCGTCAGTCGTTATTCTTTGCTCGTTGCTCTCCCCTCCCGCGCTTATGTCTCTCTCTCTCTCTCGCTCTTTCTCTTCATCTTGCATACGCACAAGGGCAAGCAGGCGGCGGAGAACCAAGCATTCTTTTCTTTCAACATAGGCGAGGCGTGTTCTGGCAGCCGACCGACCAGTTGATCCACCAGTCACACACACCCGCCCACCCACCTGACCGCCCGCTTGGCCACCTTTCCTGTCCTTTCGCCTTTTGGTTCTCCATTGCATTGAACTGTCTGTTATCCCTGGAGATCCAGGAAAGGAACAGCACCTGGCCTATGGCCTGCTGGTCCTAGTGCTGCTTCACCGCGATGAGAGATCACACAGCTGAGGGCGCAACGGTGATAACAACAGCCGCGACTCGCACGATGCGGTACGTCCCATCACTGCAAGCGCTGGACAGCATTACACAAATGCGCAGGCCATATATACCTTTCGGTTGTTTCTATGCTAAGGACATCTTCTGCTGCTGCTGCTACTATTGCGAATGCATGTAATAAACATAGGGTGCTTACTAGCGTTAGGTGTGAGTTCTATGAAGCATACATAATCCCTCTATACACGCTCGCACACATACGCGAACACACAAGCACATACAGAACCATAACGCAGAGATAGTGTTTTCTTTTACCCCTTTCCTATAGCAAAACACATACATACATAGTCATACACCACTGTTCTTTCGTCGCCGCTCTCGCAGCACTACAAAGTGCGCACATTTGACATAAATCTCTCCCACATTAAGGTAACGAGCGAGCACATTGCCATACCATCGCTGCTGCTGCTGCTGTAGGTGCTACCACCGAAGCTGAAGACATTACCGCCCTTAGGCTTCCAGCTACCACATACGTGTCAACGCTGGGCTGACGCAGTTATAGAGTCGTTCAAACGAGTACCGAAACAGCACCCACCTGCAGATATCACATCACCGCTGTCTGTGGGTCACCACTTTAGCGTGAGGGACGGATATAGAGAAGGAAGTAGAAAAAGGCTACAGTAGTTTCTACCCCCCCCCCCCCCCTCTATCGCTCTGGAGAGTTGAACCAGTAGCGTCGCGTCGCTGGATCATTACAGGGATGCCGCACTTCTAGCCATTGTGGGGATGTCGAGTTTGGGCTAGAAGGGAGATGTGAGAGGACGATGACGAAAAATGAGAAGATGGGTCGCCTTCTAACGGCGAAGCGGGAATAGCAATAAGGGAAGAGTGCCACCGAGCATTTTCATATTTCAACCCCGTTCATCCACCATCACCTTCGTTCCGTCGCATTTGTCATCAGTTCTTATTAACGGAGATACAGGACGCACGTACGAAACAGCACACGGGCCCGCGTAAACCAAGTAGAACGTAGAAGTTTGCTCTCATTGGTCGACAACAAATAATTATAAAAAAAAAAAATAAATAAACGATAATAACAGTGGTTATAACTGGATAATAAATAGTGCTAAAACTAGTTGTGATAGTCTTGTTACATTCAATTTCGTTTTCAACGTTTCCTTCTAGTCTAATATAACGTACTGACATAGTAACGTGGAAACGAATCGCGACGGTTGTCTTCCAATGCGATCTTTCATTACAACCCACTGATATCGCTGGGTTAGCATTCACTAGCCTTCCACTAAACTATACACGATATATAGATACAATAGACTAACACTGATAGCCAGAGGCCGTCTCTCTGAGATGATTGCTTACAAGCAATCAGCATTTCGTCGGCGCTGCAGAGATGCTTCCAACTTTTCCGCATCGTTTTTCTGTTCGAAATAGGTTATTGTCCTGAAATGGGCTCGCACCGCACAACAGTTTCTTCTGATACTTAACAAAAGATGCCCTTAAGCGCACCTTCAGCCTACAGCTACCTACGCCAAAAGCGTTTATTGACGAAGAAGCGGAGTGACAAACACGCAATACCCTCGCGATCGCGATCTCACCGCGCCACTGATGCCGCGTCGGAAAGGTTCTATAAGGAAATTATATATGCATAGCCATACGACAAAAATAGATCCAACGTATTCTATGATAAACTAATATTGCATGTAAACAATAAAATGGTACTAATTGATTTTCTTCCACAAGGTATGCATATGGAACCATTTTTCTTTTGTAAAATATAATAACACTAATTGGCTTTCCTTTTAGGTTCCTTCTTAAAGAAGTTACACACGACACTAACACAAAAACGTTGAGGCCCCTGTTTTTCGAAGGAGCGGAAAGGCATTGATGAAGAAATTAGGAAGCGAGCGTGCCGACTGGCGCCCATCCAATGAGATCTCAATACAGTATCTACACCTTTTGCCCGACACCGCTTAGGCTGAGGCCTCGACTATCGGCGCCATTATAAAATGGAGTGAGTGCTTTTCGACTCTGGGTCAGCTCTAAGAGTTTCCCGAAACGTTCTTCTGAAAGAAACGTACGTTTCTTTTGCCTTTAAATCCACGCGATGCTATGCACATACAGTGCTTTTAGACAGATCGTAATTTTCACAGACGTTTCTTGGTGATGACGGCGATGGCGGTGAAGCTTTTCTCGGTCGATCGGAGAACGCTCGAGTAGCAGCAGCAGCAGCAGCTGTAGAGTCAAGCAAGATCCGGTGCTAGGAGCAGAATCTGAAATTTTGATGTCTCTAAACGATATAGCAGACGAACTTCCCGCCAAGTGCAAAAAGTGGTGCTGCAGTTACTGTTGTGTGTTCGTGCGCTGCATATGTGAACGACAGGCAAACTGGAAGACAACCAACGCAAGGAAAACCCAGGAAGACACCTGGCTGGCATGCTAGGCAGGCAGGCGCATCCAGACAGATACGATCGATAGCATGGAACCACTAAAAACGGCAGCCAAGGAAGGAAAGCAACTGAAGATCAAAAGGGGGAAGAAACAGTTTCGACAATAGAACCTCCTTGACTAAGCATGTCGCTCCGGCGTCGAACGTGATGGCAGCGGCAAGGCGTCGCGCCAGTCGTACCGCGATTCCGCCACCACAGTCAGCAGCACCGTCGCCAACATCGGCCATGCTCAACTCTGTTTCCACGGTTCGAATGAAGAACGTGACAGCAGAGGGTGGCAGAGAAAGCGGCTGGCTGGCTGGCTGACTGGCAATGATCGACATCATAGCATAGAAATCGGCAGCCTTGAAAGCGGCTTTTTTGCCTGTCTTTCTTCTCTTGTCTTCTTTAAGCCGCTGGAATACTCTGAATAATTTTATTACAGATATATATATTAGGCTGTTACAGGTAAATCCGATGGACTTTGAAA
>NW_019214049.1:425657-450712 GCF_002532875.2 Varroa jacobsoni | reverse complement strand
TTAGTATATAGTAGTGTGAAGTGGTGCGCCTGGAGAGAACCTTGAATCCTACGAATTTCGGAAGTGATCTTGGCAGATGAGTGCAGAGTACTTTCAATTTGGAGAGGGAGTCTTCAGATAGGCGTAATACCTATTCGCGATACTGAAATTTATATCTAACGAGGAGACTTTTGCTATAATGACTCGTAGTCTAGTCTATTGAAGGCGCGAGGAAAGTTAAAGTAAACGTTGTGGAGGGCATCGTACTTATTATAGCAAGTGCAAAGCCCTATGGAACCCTCAGTTGAGCGATTTAGCTCAGGCCAAACGATATTGGGAAGGGTCTAATGAAAACAGACACAGGTTCCGAGAAAATCAGCTAATTCTGCAAATATAATTGGTGACATTCAGATTTATAGAGTTAACCTAAGAGCCTTCGGCAGAATTCCGTTAGTCGTGATATGCTTAGATTTGAAGCTTATAAGAAGAATGGTAGTTTCTTGAATATGAGCGATTTTTTAAATTTCAGAGTCACTATGCATAGCTTTAGAAGTTACGTGATTGGGTTCCTGTATGTGTCAGGTTCCTCCGTGGTGGTGATGAGGGTAAGTTTTTCATTGAACCACGAACATTGAAATCTATAACGATACCGTTTGTGAGCACCGCTTCGTTAAATATGTGTAGAGAGACCAGTACGTTACATAACGTGGCTATAGTTTGCATTGTTCCAACACCTTTGTTGTGGAACAGATATGACCGTCTTGGAAAATACTTCTTTCCGTTGTAATTGTAACCGTGCGATTGAATCGATCGAGGCAGCAGCTGTAGGAATGCCTTGTGTTGGTCCTATTCCGGTAGTAATATATCCTGTGTATGAGATAGTATATACAAAATGTAACAACGGTCATTTCACAAATCAGTTCTTTGTGCTAATAGTTTATAATAATCTCGGTGGCACACCCAATTGCCTTTTCGTCGGGACTGGGCGTCTTGCGTTTCATCTGAGGTCGACATACGATGCCTGATAATTACAGAGCGCACAACGAGATTGGTAATCATAATAAGAGTCCGATACCACAAAACAAGCTATATTGGGTATAAGATCATGATCCTGCTTTCGGGACGGCAAACCAGAGATTATGTCTTAGATGAAGGAAGATATGTTTTAATAGATATTTTATGTTTTATAGTATACGTTTTTAATATCGTACTGTTTTCATTTGATCACACGCTTTTTTCTATGGCAAGCTTGTTAACTAGCAACTATGTATACTATATACCGAGAAGTTCAGTTAGTCCATATAGCCATATAGTCGGCACAGCAGCCTTAAAGCCTTCCATCCTAAACGAAATTGTCGGCCAAGCGCAGAGCTCGCGGGAGTGCTTCGTTTCGACTTTGGCGAAAGGCTGTCAGAATCGTTGTCGACCTTAGGGTGTCATAGTGTTGAATGTTGGCTGTCAGCTTGCGGAGCGATATAGGAATGTTAAGCAGTAAGGCCTATACGTATATAACCAGCACAGGGCTATGATTTGTAGAAGCTGAAATTGCCTTCCGCACGATTGGACAGGGCTCATGTTAACGTGTTTAATTGGTGCTCGTCGAGACAAAAGGGTTACGCTCTATTGCCAGTAGGATTGAATACGCGTCTGTGATCGCAAACAACCTATTATGCCTGAATAAGTGCCTTAGATGCATAGCTAATGCCGGAGTGTGAATCGGAAAATGTGTTGGAGATCGCCAGAACATCACATCTACAAGCGAAAACGTGTTTCGCGCATTGGTTCGTGTGTGCTCGTCTCCGTTCGTAGTTTAACATTAGTCGGAACAGAGTTGCATTGTCGAAAGCTGACGACTGGTCAAAAAGTCATTGTTCGTTAGAGTTAATTAGATTTGCATTTCTCTAGGGGCGGTAACCTTCTATTAATGGGCATTGAGGAATACTTTCTAACATAGGTCCTTGGATAAGTATTTCATGTGTTGGACAGTGTTGATAGGTCTCTTTACACCCACGTATTTGAGCATCATCAAAATAAAGAAATAATGTTTTTGACCATACAAACTAGCTATACATATCGAGATGTATGGATGCTTTGATAAACTGTCACAGTAGTTAATAGGATACCTAAAAAAAGTCATGATCTATCGGTTGTCTGCCCGGTAGTACAGAATGCTATGTATTCGCCGTGTAGCCTGGGAGCTTCAGGTAGGCTCAAACCTTACGGCTAGGCCTCAGTCCTGATCGGTTATGCTAGTCCGCTTCTAACATCTCTTGTTGGAAACGTGATTTGGGTTCACCTCCAGCCTTTGTCGCTGTTGCTCTAGTCGGTAAAATTCTGGATCGTTCACACAGGCTTACAACGCGCTTAAACAACTGAACTTTATGGTTTCACATTATCAAAAAACGTGCCTCCATAAATGAAAGCAATCCTAGAATTGTCCGAGGGCATTATATTCATCGTATATATTGCAACTAAAATAGACGAACGTACCTAAGTAAGCTAATGGAACATCTGTGTTTGCACAATACTCGGCTCCAATAGTCTAAAGTTTAGCATTACCAAGTTCAGGATAGTTTCGAAATCCTCCTTATTCTTGCCATGAACGATGTCTTGAAATATGGTAGGACCTGTCGGTTGTATGCGATTTGCCGCCGCGGCCATCGAGCTACGGTCGTTATGATGTTTCCCTCTTACCTTTTCCGCTTCTATTGGTACCATTAGTCACTTCAATCATAGACTGTATTGACCGGTGTAGTTTGCTATGCAGGTGAAGGGGGGATATGACGAACATAGAAAGAAACGGTTCATACGCAAGCACCATTCGGCTATGCCAAAAAGAACTCCACCAAATACTCCGAAAACTGCCTGTTTGTCCTACGGGAATAGAGAAACAAGTTTTTCTTCTTTTGCAAAACAAAAGGATTGAAAATCAAACGGAAGACCAGACAGGGCCATAAAGGTGGCAGGGGAAATAATATTGTTGGAAATATTAAGTTAACCACGATAAGAAGAACTGATGCAATACACTTATGCGCCTATAGTATGAACTGAAGCTGAAGCAAATATTTTCATATTTCTGTAACTTCGTTCTTTTATGGACTTTTATGTTCTATGGAAACAGAAAATCAATAGTCAAACTGAAATAGGCTAGCTTATATAAGTTAACCATTGATCCAATTTGTGTTTTTTCTCCGTATCACAGCAGTTACTGGGCTCTGCCTGTTTAGACTAGACTTTTTTTAAATCTTCTATCAGCTTCTACAACAGGCATTAATTTACTCCCTTATGGTTCGTGCCGCATGATCGAGTGAACGTCAAGTTGATTACAAATGTCTGTGTCGCAGTTACGAACATCTGCGATCGATGGCAGCGAACATCATAAGCCAGCTTCCTTTTAACTGTGGCAATTTAAAATCGAAGTTTATGCGCACACAATTTAGAACCAATTTATGTATGCTACCAATAAATTTTTGTATGTTTTATGTTAACTTATTGCTTCGGATGTTACTGTGACACACACACACACACCCATGCACACACACACACACTTGCACACACACACACACACACACACACACACACACACACACACACACACACACACACATGCACACACACACATTTCGATCATAGTTAAACTGTTCGGAAGGAAACTGACTTTACAGAATAGCAGAAAATAGTTAGGAAAGTGGTCACAGATTATTTTGGATTGAGTCGGAAGGATTAAAAGCATGATTCCAACGTTTGAGAGGGCGCCCATGTCCGTGTGTGGGCGACTGTCGGGTTTTGAGATACGGTATGTGAAAAAGAGAAAATACTAGCTCGCAAGAGCTCTCCGAATCGAAGTTACCTGGAAACACTCACAGGGAAGACATGAAGGGACGAACATGCGTCGTTGTATACGATACAAGATGGATACTAACACCGTGCAGTGCCATTGGAACTACCGTCGGAACTAGTGTGGTTACGAGAGCGGGAGAACGGGAGCCTACAGCGTAGTCCGAACTCCAGTTTGGCACGGAACTAGTTGGTAGTTTTGCTCCATATCCCCAATTCGGTGTCTGTTGGAGAGCACGAACGTGCCGACAGTACATCTGAACTCTTATTTACATATGCGTAGGCAGAAGCCTGGCTTGTCTTTATGCCATTCGGCCTTCATATAGAGGGAAAAAGAAGCTTGAACACAGAATAGTTGTACGGGAGAAGCACCAGTAGAAAAAATGAGAATCTGCATTCAGTCTCTCTCTAGTTAGATTTCTCTCTGAGAGAGAAACAGACGAAGCGGCAAAAAACGAACGTGCTCACTACTGTCTCGGCTGAACGAGTGGAAAAGGAATAGAGACTTCACGATTATCAGACACCACCTGACAGAGGGCCTAGAAAATGATGGTGATGTGGTACTCAGAGGCAGTCCGCCATTTGTCGGTTACCTTTTTGCGCTGAAGTATCACCCTCAGCCTGATTTGTCTCTGTACCTCACTGCCGTTTTCTCACCAGCCAACCTCAAGTACTTCCGGCCAAAAATGCAAACAGGACATACAATCAGTCCAATGGCTAAGAGCGTTTAGTTGAGAAGTTCTGCTTCTGAATGTTGAAAAATGAAAAGCATAATTATTACGCTAGTCGCCTGAACATGAAACATTTGGTTTTTCTGGGGCCAATGCCATAGTTAAGAGTGAACCCATGCCGCTGCATCGATTGAACTTCGATGCAATGCATTAGCCACTCGGTAAAATGGCAACACATTTTTTCTGAGATTGGCCGGTGCTCAATCTGCGGGACGATGTCGGAATTCTGAAACATCGGCGAAGAGGAACAACACTCCAGTAGTTGAATGAATCGAACGGTGGCGCGCGCTAATTTGAAAAAAGATGCTGTAAATTCAGGGCCTCTAGATTAAATGCACTTGTTTGTCTCGCTTTTGAACTTTCGTTTGAGTTTGAGTGAGCGGAGAATTTTCAAAACATTTTTCCGTATTCTATATAAAAAGAGTAGATGTCATGATACACTAGAGTCAAGATTTTGTTATGTTGAAGAGGTATAACTTGTTCTCCAATCATAGTTCGACTGCTACAAATGCAAAAAATGTTTTAACATTGTATTCCCAGTTGTATTCACATTTGTAACATTTCTAAAGATGCCCGCTCCTGCGGATCGACACAGAGCAGCTAGAAGTGTGTTGGGGGCATCTGCACGTATCCGGATCTGTTGAATGAAACAGGACAACCCGCAGGATACTATTAAGCGTGACATATGAATGTCTCGAATATTTATTGACGTTTGAGAGTTACGATCAATTTGGGCTCGAGAGCTATCAATAATATTATGCATGTATCTAATCATGTATCACTGGAAGAACAGGACATTTTTCTCGGATAATCACCGCTTCAACGGAGACATGCTGTTTGGCATCGTATCCAAAACGGTCCGTCTCATTATACAAATGATGAACACAAAACGCTCTATGAAGAATGGGGCTTTACTTTTATGCACTTATCTAAAACGAATCGCTTAATCAGCTACTGTCTTTGTGCTTGTTGATTGTCAAAGCTAATTGGTATTATATACCTTTTGTCAACTGGAAGAATAATATATTTAGCAGTATTTTGGAATAATAGATTGCAGACAAGCGAAATTTTTTTGTTCCTGCAAAATTGCGGGCCTTCACATAGGACACACATTCCATTGTAGGATCGCACCAACTGCAATGGAGCGATGCTGAGGAAATAGAGCAAAACTTACATGGGTATCAATGCCCCTTAATAATAGTGTTAACACTTATTAGGATTACTGTTCTAGAGAACAAGGAGATTTATTGCGAGACGAAAAATTGCTTAATAAACATACATATGATTGAGTGTTCCGGTTTCGAAATTTTTCCGACCTTTGCGAGCAATTAATATAAATTGCTGTTGTTAAGCGCTAAACATGGAACAGACAGAATTTATCAACAAAAATAGTGTATTAATTTAAATTTCCTAATTTATTTTATCGAAGAAGGGAAAGTGAGGCTATATAGGACAGCTAAGTATTCTGTTTGCATTTCATCGAACTTCCTTAAATGATAATATAATCAGCTTATTTTTTGCTGTCTGTTCCGAATGCCGTGAAGGCTACTTTCACGGAAACAAACTGAAAGAACTAGGTGACTTCAGAACATAGCTCAGCTTGATAAAAATACGTATATACGTTATCATCAAGCTAAATAGCTGAAGAGAATGACACGCTCATTTTTAGTACTATCCCCCACCCCACCCCACTTCTCTAATAAAATCCGTCGACGTACTATTACTCTGACCATCAACCCAAACTCGGCTCTATTTCAGGCATCGGAACTCCATGTAAACTTGCGTTGGGTTGTACAGCTTGGCAATGAGTGACTGTAGAGTATCGATTTCTTGAGCTATAATCATAGCTTCTTTTAAGAAGAAAAACATGTCTTTTTTTTTTAAATTTTATTGAATGACTGGCTTCCTTACACAGAATCATCAATTTCTGGTCCTTAGACCCCACCCTGTGGAGCAAGACGGGTCAACAATATGTTTTCAATTGATATTTTCTCGGAAATGAATTAGCTGTTGTGAGGCTTTTTCGGCCAAATAACAGAAGAGCCTTTAACAAAGATAGTAGTGTAATTTTTTCTCGCGGCGCCAGTTGTTTTTTTGGCGCGTATAAGTCCACCCTCCTCTGCATATTTTGGCACCGAGTGTACGGTATTCTAAGACGGTATGTATTCTCACCATAGGTAAGTTACGCTTGCGTTTACCCGTGATCGCTTCAGAACAGAAATGCCATATTGCTCCGTCACCATTTACAGAATGTATCGTAAGTAGCATATTATAAATACACGGCCACTGATCTCGCATTGTACCTGTAGATTGCCAGGCCAAATTAATTTATCCATCCGTACACCACCAGATATTTAGTATATATATAGGTCCCGGTCTCTTTGTAGTAGTTGATCTTAATGCTGGCAAGTTTTATCTGTACCCAGTGAATTGTAATGAGTTCAAGTCGTAGAATATAATTGACTTCAAGAGTTAATGAACTCTTTGAAGTCAATCATTACCTTAATGAATTGCTACTAGCATCTGAACGAGTATCTTTACTAAGCTGATAAATGTGCGAACAGCATAGATATTCATATCTGCGTAGCCGCCAATCGCATTACATTCATTTCTATCATATAAAGGTAGTTGTACGGTTCTGTCAGATTGGTTAGCGAACGCCAGAAACTTCCATTAGTTGTCCTTATTTCGTCGGTAGTGACAAACGTCGTGCCCGGCGCGACGTACACAACCAACCGTTACGGCGAGACGCCATCGAAGTGAATGATGCATCTGAAGTCAGATCGCACCTGGGATCGGCCGATCGCTGGACGAAGCCGTAGCGAAAGGGAGAAGAAGTTAACGAATGGCAAGCGATGGACGAATGGTCGCCGAATGCTTAAGGATAACTTGATCCTGTCCCCATCCAAATAGTTGGGAAACCGATAAAGATGAAGGAATAGTGCTATGTATGGAAAGCGTGCTGAAAGACGCGCTTGTCGCGTTACTGATGAAAGCGTCAAAACTATAAACAATTGAGTCGTACTTTACAATTAGATAGTATAAATGTCGAGTCGATTTCTGGGACCTTGCGAGTATGCAGATTAGAACATCGATAATACAGACCTTAAACCGACTCCCCATCAGTACGGCGTATACATTTCCATTTGTCAGCGATGCTAAACTTGTACCATAGATTCCTGGCTAACACAACTACAAATACCCTTGAATCTAAGCGGGAATAATTAACAATGTAAAAAATTCAGGTATCGAACGTCGCCAATGGCTTAGTTACGGACGTACTCTGCTCAATATAAAAGTAGAACCTAACCGATAATGGGCCAACCGTTCCAACACATCTATTATATTAGTGACGAAAAATATAAAGGATAAGGTTATGTCCGAACTTCAATGGGAATTGAAACGTCAGAGGATTATCACTGTAAGGATAGCAGACCATATCTGATACACTGTGTCAATGATCGCGCTGCCCTTCTAGTCGAGAGCTGATGCGTTTACTTACTTGCTTAAGTGTAATTCATTGCAGTCGGGACAGGCCGACGTTGAACCCATATGGCTGTAGCACTGCTTGCCAATGCAGCAAGTGCAATTCAGGACTATACGGTCAGTGGGGCAACCCTGTGGGGCCGCGAACCCAGAGTGGCTGACTAGCTGACGGCAAATAACAAACTGCTGGGGTAGAAATGCTGTTTAGTCGAACCGAATGTACGCTTTGTGGGTCATTTTGTCAGACTGGAATGAACCGGACGCGGTATACGCAGTCATCTTTGCCACCCCAAAAGAACATATTCAGTAACCTGAGTTTAAGTTTGGGCTGTGGGAGCGCGACGACGCTGATCTTGGTAGCAGAAGTTCGATGAGATCATCTGTAAACAACGTCAGATAAAACAGAAATGGGAAACACAGAGAAAGAACTCGGTATGAGAGACGAACTACGTGCGATAGCACTGCCCATGTCTGCCTAAATGGATAATTAGTATATCGTAGATCAAGCAAATTGCAATCCAAAAAAAGCCATTATATATGCATTATTTTCACAGGAGTAAGACATAAATGGGAATACTTTGTATGCACATAACTTAGTACTAACGTTATTTTATTATTATGCATTTTCTGCATCAAATATCTATTATACTCAACTAAAACCGCAGCGTCATCGATACTTACTGTGCCAAATGTATTTACCAATGCACAATACCACTACGAGTGCACATCATAAGGTACGTAGAAAAATGGTACCTCCGATCTCTTATGTTTTCAATATCATTCTACCTTATTGGCAAGGAATCTTCACCGCCCTTATTTTTTCCAAATTTTCATTAAAGACAAAGTATTATCATCAATGCTAAGCACATGAGATTTTGAGTCACCCTTTACTTACTGCAGATATTTTATATTTAATACATTAGGATGACTTTTACGCACAAAACCGGCACCTTTAGTTTCCACATAGATTTGAATCGATGCCCTGATTGAAGGTACGCACATATAAGTTAATTTAACAGATAGGTGAAATGATCTTGGAACTATTAATATAGGCTACGATGCTTAAATATTTCGAAAACAAGAATCTATAAATGTGGATTTTCTGCGCACGTCGGCTTTTCTCGGAAAGTATCAGATGGTAACTAAAAACGTTGGTAAAGGAAGTGTATAGATAGCTGTCTACACAACGCCTCAACTCAAACCCAAAAAGAAGTTTTTTTTGAATCGTTAGGGTACAAACAGAACGGGCTACAAACCGTTCACACATTGTTGCCGCTATTCTTTTCATTCAGGATAAGGCGTATCCGTTACCAAAACAGTTCGTTTGAAGGTTCTAGAAATTGGTACAACCACGAATAGCTACTGTGCTGAATAATAGGCCATACGTTTTTCAGTTAGGCAACGTATCTGTTTATACGAACGAAACAAGACCTGGCTAGGAACGTTCCAACACGGAATTACGAGCGCCTTGGCTCCCAGTTGAAACAGTGATCGAAGCGAGCAGCCTTCAGCTGGGGCATAATATGAACACGCCCGTCACGGACGTCCCTGTTGGTACAAGCAAAAAAATATGACTCAAATACGTGATTCCATTCAGATGCTATCCGGAAACAAGCGACATTATTTTTGTCCTAACATATCCCGAAAACATGTCTAACATTTTCTGTATCTTACCGGTGTTTAAGTAGTCAGCGTCCAAATGACCTTATTGTGAAATATACATGGATAATGTCTTAGTAACTGCACGGGCTTTTCATCCCATTACACCTATGTTAACATTAAACTTTTCCTCAATTCTCGTCAATGATTAAGCTGCACTACGCTACGCTGGTCTCACAGCCGCCTTGAACCGCCAATCTGTGCGTTCTCTATTACCAGATACTGACATAAGAACTAGAATTGGTAGAAATCTCACCAAATCCTGTCGGCGAAGCCATCTCCTTTGACAGGTCGTCGCCTGCACGTTTTTCAATAACTTCTACCAAAATGGGCCCTGGAAGCGTTTTGGGCGCGCGGATGCATTGGTGTGTATGCACGTTTTCTCTTTGAGGTGCACTACTATATGCACGTATTCGTTGAGACTCTTAGCGTAACAGTAATGGTAGTGAAGATGAAATAGAGGGAAAAGCTATAAGGACGGGGTCCAGTGCCGCCACTACCAGGAAATGAGACGGTAGCGGCAGCAGCAGCAGCAGCAGTACTTTGAACGGGAGCGAGACATTGCCCTTTTTATCTTGGTACCCTGCCGTTCCCCTACTTGCCTCGGGTTCACCTCCGCCTTTCAGCCTTCGGTTTGGAGGCTTGAGCCCCAAATTTCTACGACTCTGCGAGGGTTCGTTTGGATCTTCCCTAGGCTGGGTCGGTTGGTCGTATTTCTATTGGGAGTCAAATGGCTGCTAAATGAGATACCATTAAATCAGTTAGCTCCGGGCGTTAACCCCGTCAACCTCGGTGGCCGCTGATTTACTGAGTGACGGCTCTGCCGTAGCAATTGGTCAGGACGGCTGGCTAACGCAGCGGATGAGCCAAACGAAACCAAGCCTGGTTCACAGGCCTGGATTCGTCTGTCAGTTAGCCCTCCTGCTCCCCTCAGAGGATTCTTCCTGCCGCCAAATAGTTCCTCGTACGTTCCGTTTGCCTGATTCTCGTCCTGTCTCATCTGGTTATATCTGCGTGTGTCTGTCCGAGTTCCAGCGCTGCTGCTATACTAGTTCGCTCTTTGACCTTAGGCAGTTGGCTATCCTGGCGTCCCAGGGGACGACAGAGACTCTTTATGCCCCTTACGGTACGCGCCCTCCTTTTCAACCATCTGCGTCACTTCAAGCTAAAGACACTCCACTTTAGCTCTTTGTAGCGGTTTTGCCGTTGGCACGACGTTGTCCTGACAACAATAATGGATGTCGCCTACAAGTAGTGCTGCTGTTTTAAAAGAGGAGCGGCTGCTCTCGGCAGCAAAGCCAACAGCTGCGATTGTGAGGTTGCTGCCTTCGTCGGATGGGGAAAGGCAATCAGCTGGTGCAGGGCCAAAGTTAAGACAGTAGATATCACGCAAGCAAGCTGCCAGTAGACATATCGCTAGAATCACTTAAAAAACTTATCATAACTGATATTTTATTCACATATACCATCGAGAAGGATTAAATATTCTATAATAAACAATCTACTAGACAGATTATTTGTATATAGTTAGACGCAGATTATCGAGCAACTCCTGCCTTGAAAGTGTTATTATCACTCCTATAAATCTATTAAACTTCTTTTTGTTCAATTAGGAAATGCAAAGTGTTTTTTTTAACACGAGTTTTTTCGTTATCTGTTGCGGTTACGTAGTGTAACAAGTAGGCTTCATATTTACTACAAAATATATGCTTAAATTTAATGATAGGCTTTTTCAAAGCTTTCCAAAGACAAAGATGGAAGGGTATCGCGATACCTAAAATTGTTGGACCGAGATCATCTTTGGGAAATTTCAGCTGTAACTTCGCAGTAAAAGGTCAAAGTGTGAAATTGATTTCTATTTTTATCTTGTACTCATGATTTCATTATCCTATAAAGATTACAATTGAATAGAAATCACCTAAATAAGACCTATTGTGTCGTTTTAAACTACGTTATAAGATGATGTACTATATAAATACAAATAAACTAACATATTCAGATTACCTTACAGATGAATTGCGTTGGACCTTTTTTTTTTTTTGTTTACGATGTGTTACGTTTGTTGCTAGTCATGTATAATGGATGAGCTAGCGATCATTTCCCAGCATCTTCGTTCTGCAACAATTCTTCATAATCCAAAACTCCAGTATTCATTATACAGTAAATTTTTGAGAATTATCTGTTTTCACGATTATAAACTAATTGTAGACTTCAAGTGTGATTTGGAGGAAACCGAACCAACATCAATCGTTTTCGAAATCGAGGGGAAATTTTCATTCATTTGGTCGCTGGCTCGGAGCACGACAGCTGATTTGGATAAAAACTTCGCAAGATGGGCTCTGATTTTGTTGCTTATCATTTTACTTGTGTACTACAGTTGTTGGTCTACAACAAACGACCGACTTCTGCTGATATAAATGTAGCCATCGGTGCGTTGTGGTTCGGAAGCTTTTCAAAGCATTACACCTCCCACGTCAGCTAACGTGAAAATACATTGACTTATTTATTATGTAGGAGCCTTATGAACTGGTTTAAGGTCATCAATCACATCTACGGTACTGTGTACACCTTGGGGTGTTTGGATCCATTTAAACATTTCTTAGTGATTTCGTGGGGTGCCGCCCCAATCATCAAACCTCGCGTCTCTTAGTGAGTGGGACTTAATTTTGCTCAGCCCTGCGTTAGTAAGGCAAGCACTCATCAAGCTCCTTTAGTCTATTCAGATAGGTTGATAACTGGTAACTATTCAGAAATAACCAAAACAGCACTAAAAGGTCTAACAGCCACAAAATAAGTGACGAAGGTCAGCGGACGACGCACAAACAGCAGTTTTTCGCCACGCTTTATCACCACGGAGCTATCGTTAAGGGCTTGGATAAATAAGCTAGGTGACGAATCGTCGTGTTTGCTGGCACAAATTGGTCCAGGGCATGAGCAGCTAAAAGCTCTACACGCATCGAGTAGGAAAGGGCATTCTCTGTTTTGCACGGATGGATCGGAGGACAACGCCCTCAGCACGATGGCAGAACGCAAAGCGCTAGAACAAGTTAAATCTACCTTATCTAAAGCTGGACTTCGAAGAGCTTTTGCAGGGAATCTAAAAAGGTTTATGGATTATCTAATCACGACGAGGAGATCCTGGAATAGCAGAAATGAATTAATTAGTGAGCTACTGAGAGAGAACCATACAGTT
Source organism: Varroa jacobsoni (assembly GCF_002532875.2). Classification (NCBI taxonomy): domain Eukaryota; kingdom Metazoa; phylum Arthropoda; class Arachnida; order Mesostigmata; family Varroidae; genus Varroa; species Varroa jacobsoni. The sequence continues at coordinate 437,827 of NW_019214049.1, read as the reverse complement.
GAAAGCTAGACTGGCTAGACTGACTTCTCGAATGCGATGCTGGCTTTGTGGGCAGAGCGTACAAACTATAACATTTTCTGCTCGTCTGATGTCACGGACAATCGAACCGCGGTGACCCCGCCTGTTGACATGGATGGTACGCACCACTCGCTCCTACCAACCCGTAATACTATTGAAGAAATGTTCAGTTTGATTTAGAGTAAAGCACAAAAGAAGAATTGAGAATTAGCATACAGTGGTCTAAGGGGAAGTAAATCCAACCGTAAGGTATAAACCCCACACTGGACCAACATGAAATAGGCTTGTCTCCAGTGTCCAGTCGTACATAAAGAATATTACCTAAACCTTCTTAAGAAAGCAAAGAAGCTTACCGTTATATGGATGTCCGTTTCTGCAGGGGCTTTATTCTGTCGACGACCTATTTTTGGGTAGCGTAGGCCATTTTAGGTCGGATTGATCGTCATTTTTCTATCGATGACGCCAGCCTACACAGCATTAAAAATAAGTATGCTGAATGTGAGGAATTAACCAGCAAAGGGGTATACATGTTTAGAGGATGCGCGGCTACGGGGCTTTAGCCACGTGTTTCATGGCTTTCGTAGTGTTGTTAAAAAAGACTCTAGAGTCGGTGGCAGTGAGGCATCCCAGGTAAAGGGTCGGCCTAGTAACATGTTTGTGAAGTATCGTTTAAAAAGCAACACAGCTTTTGCTAGACTGTCAACTATCAAAGCAAAAGGTTTCGTTGAACGGCTGTTTAAATGTTTATGTGCCTATTGGCCTAGAAGGCAGTTCCATTAGGAGACAAAAGTTGGGTTTATTTGTAAATGCAAAATGAAATAAATTGGTTTTCACAAGTATTTCATTTTAACTTGATGCTAATATTAACTTCTTTTCAGTTCTGAATTTCCCTAAGTTAATGGAAGTGACACACGTTCAAAGTGTATGAATATCACAAGAAACCCATATTCTCTCGACAGAATCGTTATCGATCTGCGAGCTCCTAGCTTTTAGGCGAAGGTAATTATCATACATTGCCAATATAACAAGCAGACGCAGTTGTCAACTACTACATTCGCCCAGTGTGGAATTGCGCAATGATAATAAGAACAAAAAAAGGCCAGACGATCTTCAAAAGAACGCTAGAAGCACAAAGAGTACATTTTCATAAACTTGGTGAAATGAATCTTATTAGATGTATAAATAAGGAGAAAAAAATGCTTCTCCAAAAATGATCTAAGAGAGATGATTAACTTAACTTCACGCTTTTAGATTGCGCTAAGGTGATATTATCATTGCACGAATCGCTACTGCTGGAGGATCAAGCCGCTGATCCCAAAAGGGCTGTCCTTTGGACAGCTGTGCCACACACGGAGAAACATTTCTATTGGTTAATTAGGCTCTCAGACTGGGTTCCGAATACAAATCTCTGGGATTGCTGTCAAACCTGTAGGTTTCTCCATTGGGACATTCAGATTTGACAGCCGATTTCTATCTAACCCGTTATCCAGCATCGATCTGGCTCATTTCGAGATCCAGCCCTTGTTTTCTAACCTTGTCACCCGTATCGTACCCAAATTTAATTACGGTTTCCTTGGAATGTACGTGCAGCTAAAGCTTACGACAGCGAAATGCCGTACATAGTTAATTTTGATTAGACATGTGAGCGATACATTGATCATAAATGAATATAGCTTGGCGCAATTTTTTTTTCTAAATATTCTATTAATATGGTGTTTTTCCATTTACCTTGGACTATATGTTTAGTCCCTAAAACCAATGGGTAGTAATCGAACTCCCTTAATAGTTGATCCATTTGTACGCAGTTATGTTTCGAGTCACTGCGCCATCCTATCCGTTGCACGGTTGAATGTGTTACAGATTAAAGGTCAACTAATACATCTGATACTGCGTGCGTTTGTACCATGACATGGAAAAACCGAGTTTCGAATTTTTTTCGTTTCAAGTCGATCATTTTACAATGGAAACACACAAAGTGTCTTTAGAAGACCACCGATTGGTTTTATTAATGTAATAACACAGCTGTTGTTACTGTATGTACACTATCTAGAAAAGCTCGTGCCGTAAACAGTATGCTTAGATGTACAGCAAAGGTAACTGTGCCAGCCTTAACATTGCTTTGGTCTCGCCATTCAGACCAGCTTTGGGATTTTCGAAATAACCGTTGTCCTTCCATGCCTCTGCGTATAAAAAAAATATCCATAGTCTTATGACGGATATAAGACAGCTCATTTACAAGATGTAGAGCAGCAGCCAGCTCTCCACTGATTTGAATGCTTTTGGTGACAACGTCTCCTCTGATCTGCATATCTCTATTGAAGATGTCCTCCATCACCTGCACTCTGAATCTGTATCGCGCCTGTTGTGATTCTTCGCATTTATATGACTACTCTAATCTATAGGCAGCAATAGTATCTAATGTTTGCGAGACCGTTCTCAAACTTTTCAGGCTCGTTTTCTCTGACGACCGATACGTCAATCGAGGCGACCAAGGATCTTAAATGAAACAGATGCTAAATCGCATACATAGTAGATATACGCAGTTTGTCAATTCGCCGATCGTTTTTGCCCCCGGCGTTTTCGCTCTTGCTATTTGCTGATTGGTAAATATCAGTATAGTTCATTCTAACCGTACGTGATAATAGAAACGCTGTATATTTTACAATAAGTACTATATATGAGGAAAGACCGTGAAAAATTCTGCACTGCAAAAATGCTATAATGCCCACGTCTGGGTGACTGCCACTACATACGACCTAGCATTTTAACTGAATGTTTGAAAAACCGCTCTTTCTACGTCGGAACACCCTCAAACGAAAAATTTGACGATCGAATGAACGAGATAGAGAATGTTAGCAGTTGATGATTCATCCATTACAGATTAATTCGCTAGAACCTTTTACTGCGCTATACGAGCAGGTGGAAGCCGATCGTAGCCGTAACAAAGCCGACTGTTCATCTTTTGCTAGCGTACAACCGACTGGTGGCCACTGCATCTGCTGCGCGCAACCCCTTAAGGTGAAATAAATGAAGAACTTTCTGGAAAGCCCATTTTTCTTTCTCGACATATTTCTAGATAATGATGGCAACTTCTCCTGACGTCAACCACTCCGGGCATCCGTATATAGCATTCGGTTGTTGCATAAGAGTACTTACATTTTGGATATTCTTTTTTGGCTGAGACAAAAAAAGGGTAGCCGCTCCGCAATGAATGTTAAAATGACCGTTAGTTTGATACTTACTACTTTTCCATTGTACTCTGCTATTTATATCGTTTGTCAGCTATAGATGCCATTATTAGTTGTCATGCATAAACTAGAACTGGTGCTTAAAGCGATGGCTATCACTAACATAAAACTATAGGCTCTGAAGTTAAATTTAATAGAGTTTTTTAAACTTTCCATCGCTTCTACAATTCGTGATCTTCAATAACATTCAACTTCGCGTACGCTATCGAATTCTGACGGGTATTATCAACCAGCCGGGTAGCAAGCGGTGAAGACCTTCGACAAATTATAGTTGATGAAAATGTTTTAATTACTATTGTCATTTTATCTTCGAGGCGTTCTTTTAACTAACGGATAACGATAAACTTTTGATTTGAGAAAATTATATATCTAGTAATTGTTCATTAATGAACAATCAATAGTGGACCAAATATCACGAACGTAATTATATACAAAGATATACTCTTGTCAAACAGGGACACTATATATTATGAAGATCACGACAATATTAAGGCTTACGCTTATTAAAATATTAAAAGGATTCCCTTTGCGCTTGCATTTGCGCCATTTTCAGCGAATTTCAACCCATAGATACATATATGTATACGACTTTAAGCGCTCGTCAACCTCTAATTTTTCAAATCTGTCGATCCGTGATCATTAATAGTGTATAGGAGGGGGAGAGGGTCTATTTATATGGCGCATATTTTAGTGAGGTGTTTGTCGTACCTGCGATGCGTCTATCTACTTGATTTAAAATAAAAATCAATGTTTTTTCTAGGGAAAAAAAAATAAGCTTATCATGGTGAAAAAAATAGCGCATCGTTTTCATAATTCGAACGAAGGTCAGCTATTATCGAACCTATCCACTTTGGAAGAACTGTTCATGAGATAATGGATTTTTGGGGTTTTCTTAAATCTATAATATACCCACAAGTGAATACGCGGCTACGAAAAAAAGGAACGGGTTGCAGCTTAGTATAACGAAAAAGCTAAGACAAATAGAAAAAAAAAGATTGCCCATTCAGAGTTAATCGATATTGCACAAAAGTGCACGTCTTCACCTAAGTACAGCTACCATGTCACAGATTCTTGACAAAGATCTTGGGTACACGTTATCCGACGTAAAAATTAGGCAAATACTCTGTAAAGCACCTGGGGGTTTACGGTGTAGAGGATGTAAATATTCGGGATAAAAGGAAACGTTTCTAGTGTTTATGTTCTGAGTGCGTCGTCCAGTAAGAGACTTACTCAAAAGAAGTTTACCTGCTTCTTCTACACGCTGTTGTGCAACTGTGTGAATAGCTTAAAGAGTCAAGAAAAGCCTTCCAGTTTCCATTTCGATAGAAAGTCTTCTGTCAAAATAGTATGCCGTCCTATACTAATCGAAAGTGATCACCTGAAAATATGAGCAGTTTCTTAAGTGAACACGTATATGGTCGCCGAATAGCACACGTTTTAGCTCGTTTCATTACACCATCGTGTGGTTGAGATACGCAATCGAGCGAACGTCCAACACGTCTGGACATAACGATTGAGGCTCACTCGTCTGTGGTATCAAGAACCTTTTACAAAGGAAACATTTGAGACGAGCCTGTGAGCAACTTAGGTACCTAATTGAAGATGTAACCACGCTGAATGGTAGTTATATTGAACAAACTTTGCCCTGCAAAGATAATACGTCAAGGGCACGCAAGGAATATATCTGAAAGACCTGTTTTTGCTTAGAAACTCTGTTTTTGTTTTGCGAGTTATAGAACAACTGGAAGAAAAATTTCCGTCCTGTATAATCTTGAATAAACTTTTTTATCGACATATTACGGCGGATCGTTATATGGGATCTATACGTTTAGCTTCGAACAGCTCCAATGTAATAACGGCAGCAGCGTCATCATGATCACCATTACCGCGAAAGCCAAGCACGTTATTGTCCTAACAATAATAACAATAATAATGATTATAACATGTCTTGAATATGTTATCATTATAATAGTATGCAAATCAAGCTGTTGACAAGCTGAAGCAACATCTGGCGTCTCGTAGGCGAAGATGGAGGGGAACAACACACCTAAATGCATTGTCCTGACGACGTCCATAATGAAAGGGCGCGGTGTGAAGATACAGCGGGCATAGAGCTCCTGTCATTTCTAACCGTCTGCAGAAATAGTAGAGCCAATCTTCAAAGGGGCAAAGGATCGTAGCGTAATTTGAAGGCCCGGACCCATTCTTTTCTTCTTACCACTTGCAAGTAAATCGTTCTTTCATAAATCAGTTGTGTTAAAGGAAATTCATTTCTCCATTTGACAGTCAACGTAAGGCTTCTGGTGGGCGCTCGTGTTGGATTCTATGGAAGAAATTATGTTGTGGCGGCGTAATAGCAGAGGAAGAGGCATCGTCACCATGATCCTCTTCGATATGCGACGGCACCGAAGTTAAGAAAAAACCATAGAATTTCAGACTTTGCCTATAGCTTGCTAGCAGTTGAAGTATCTGGCGATGGACAATATTCAATAGCCCGACGTGGGGGCTCGGAATAACCGTTTCAGGTACGACGATGCAACGCCTCTAGTTTCACACTGTTGCTGTTTGCACCGTTTGTCCAAGCGTTCGATAACTAAATCGATCGACGATCTTGTCAAATATATGCACCCCACGATTCACTTTAGCTTAAGTCGCCTCTACGAATCTTATCCACTAGAGCTATTTTCAGGGAGATTTGCTAGCTGCCAAAGATGTCGAATCTCTAACAGTCCTATCAGATGACCAATAAACGACGAAAAATACATAAAATAATTGATTATAGCTAGGGATTCGCTACTTTGTATACTAGTCAAATCATCATTATTATAACTATCGTTATAGTTAAGTGTTTACGACAATGTGATAAATGTGAAAACACTAATATAACAGGTATAGGTAAACACGGTTGGTGTTACTATAAAAAAATAACATATTAAATATGTGTTTTCAATCGATACTTATTGACCAACGGATATTCCTCGTGAGAAAACCTTCCCCGCACCTATACAACACATATTAGCACCCCTGTCAGAATCTGTTGACCATCATTTTTAAATAGCATTTAAAACAGTTAGCATGACAACAGTGGCGTTTGGCAAACATCGAAAATATGTTATAATGATTGCGACAACTCCTGCAGAATGTCTAGGTGTACATTTTTTTATAAGTATTCTTGTTTAAAATTATATCGGGAGCAATACTTAAGGGTGTATGTAGTTTTAGCTAGGGATTCAAGCCACACCGGCACGATTTTACAAGTTGTCAGAATCAAGCACACACACAATGAATTGGCTATGTTATATGTGGAGAGTTGCTCGTCTTGGCTCGTGGGGATGACCGTTCTCAAAGCTATAATGCTAACCCATTGATGAAACGAACGAATCGAATACTTCAAAAAATACTAGTTAATAAATTGTCATATATGTAAAATGTCCGCACGAATTTAGCGTTTGCTGCTTCTGTAGAAGGTGGCAAGCTGTCGCTTTGCGTTAACGAAAACATTGTATTTTACCCAAAGAGAACTTCTTATGAGGCTCGTCTATTCCGTTTTTTTTTTTTTTTTTTTCTATTTTTCTGAAAGTACTTGTCTTTTTATATCCAATCATAAATGAAATTCGTTCATTACATGGAAGAACAATGGACAAATACAATTCTGAAGAGACTGTAGACACCCTGCCACACATGGGCATTCGGAAAAATTTGCAACATCGACCGAGCCTACATATAAGAATGATAAATCATACAAACGCTGCTTACATGAATAGCTTGTGTGTCTTTCATGGGCCTTAGTCTTGTCTAAGGGCTAAAATAAAAAAGATTAGCTTTTCCCTATATGGATATAGAATCAATCGTTTGTTTTACTTCTACTAGAATTACTAGTGAACCTGAGTTGCAATTTAGACTGAGTTTGGCTTCTGTGACAACAGTTTTTATTTCAATAAGCTTAGACAGGGGAAGCCATCTGAGTTTCTTTTTCGTAATGTTTTTGTTGAAAATTGCCCATGGCATATTGCAAGATTGTGAAATATTTCACTAAAAATTAAAAAAAAAACTTGGACCCTCTTGCACAGAAGTACTTAACCTTGCGTTTCATTCTTTCATTTAAGATAACTCTTAAGACGCCTACATTATGAAATCTTCCGAAGTGTTATCCCAGACTACTACAGATTTTAAAAGCTCTGAGAAAAAAAAATATAAATATAGCTAAAAGTCGACAAATGGTGGCCTAGGTATTTTGTTTCGGAAACTTCTCGTATGCGCTTGCCATTACCTCGCTATGAGATTTCAGTTTTAAGGCACAGCTCACATCTTGTACAGAGTGTCATTAAAGATTACCAAACAGCGATGCAACCCAGTACCGGTTTTTTTTTTTTTTAACTACTTTTGGATACGATAGGGGCTCGATACACTGAGTGCCACGTTGTACACCATATATATATCTGTATATATGTATATATATATCATCTTGATTACTCTGGAAAGCAGCGGGTGGTAGCATAAAACATTGCTAAAAATGTCATATAGTAGTTAAGTGAACTGCGTTGGAACTGCATTTAAAGTATGAATGTATATTCGCATTTACTATATGAGTTATTTTTTTTTTTATTAATTCCCACCTAGGGTTTTGTGGTTTTAGATCCGTAACGTTACCGCTTACGATAACTTGCAAGCCAAGGGTGCATGGTAGATGTCGCCTCCTTCAGTGGGTTCTTCCCACTGAACATTCGAAACAGACATATACAAACCACCTTCACCCCCTCCCCCCCCCAAGTGAGCCTTGGTCCGGACGGATATTCGTTAGGGGATTCGGGGGCGTTTTATCTATCGCTTCTTTGCTCTTTCCTATCTTCAATCTTAAAACTCTACAATCCTAAAACTTCAACTATGTAGCCCTTTGCCAGCCACCAATAACCCGTTTCGCGCTACAATCTCCCTTCTAGTTTGATGCATTCATTTCCTCATGAGCTACTACTAAAAAAAGCTAGCGGCATTATTATTGTTGGTGCTGGCAAGGCTATCTTTCATTCTCCGCGAGTTTTGTTCCATCCGTATATGATAATCCAGTACAAAACTAGCTGATCTCTAATAAGCTGTTCTGCATTACGGCCGACAACTCGAATCTGCTGCGAGAACGCTTGCGATACTTCTGAACGTTACTGAGGGGTTTGCTAGTTGCGTTATCTATCCCCCAGCTATACGAATACGACTCTGTCGATCTCTCGTCATTATATATATGATTACCATGTACTCTTGGTAAATTCATCATTTCCTTAAATTCATCGATGGACCAGATTAAATCACAAATTTGAGACGTCTTTCAAAAAATTGAACAGTGTGCAGTGTTGAACCACGCGATTGTCTCGAGCGATTGTGTAGATGGCTAGGAAAGATTATGACGTTATGAACTAGTAATAAGGTCGTTTGCCTAAAGGGTTTGAGTGCCCATATCTAGATGCCTAACATTTTGCCTTAGGTTGAACCTGCTCTGGAGCCTAAATATAAGTCTCAGGTTCTCTGCGTTTTACTCAGGCTCATAGATGTTTGCTCCTCATAAACAGTACTGTCACGATCGGTTTTTCTTCAGTTGTTTTTTTTTTCGTAACGATAACGGTTTTTGGTAGACGTGATAGTGGGCAAGAATAGGGGTCCACTTGATTAGAAACTATTTACCGCTTTATCATAGAAATTTATCTTCTGCTTCTTCTACAAACGGATTCGCCAACTTCAATGCTCAACGACTACATACCAGCTAGAGGGAAGCTATCCTTAGACTGATACTCGCTTGAAATTTTAATCATTAGTTGCGTCTGTAAAATGGAAAAAAATCGTACTCACATTTATTGATAACATAATTGATCTTTCTTATCCAACCCTAATTCAAATATAAATTATGATGAAAATCAGTCTTACTCTATTTTTTAATCATTTTTAAATTAGTATTCCTCCATTTTAAAATAGTAAGTTTACTTAAGACTTGATACATCGGTGCAAGATTGAGCGAATCTGCGCCTTAGCAAAAGACATTGTTTATCAAACACGGAAGGAAGCATAGAAGCCTCGATTTGTTGCGCGAATGCGGGGAGCTGTCAGCCTAGATAATGACCTCTTGATAAGTACTGTTTGAGAGATTGGTCTTTCTCAGTAAGCTGTATTGATAGTATTGAAAGGTCGTATTGTAACAGCTTAATTTTACCTGTTTTCGCAGTATTTTACTTGGCGCCTTTTTGGTTTCCAAACCCGTATAGTTTATTTGAAAGAATATTTTTGCTAATGTTATTGACAATGGTCGAATGACCTTTGAGGACAGCAAAGGCACGGATTGTCCTCTATACCTTTTATAGTGAAATTGTACCAGGCCATGAGCCCAGAACAATCTCATGGAACTATTGCGTCAACTCAAAGCGACCAACAGCTAATTAGCTATGTTATCTCCCTCCCTCTCTATATATTAATTGACGTGTACGCCAGAGTCCTGTTCTATTCCTCGTCGGCTTGTTTCTGCGATCAACCCAGTCTGCCTGGTGCCAGTATTTGGCCAGTGGAAAGCAATCAGGTCTTCTCTTCCTAGCTATTCTTCGCCCGCGCGACAGAATAGTCCGGGACCTCATGCTCACATCCATCCGACAGACGCCGACACCCTCGCCGAATCGGAAAGGGCAGCGAAGTCGAGAAGGAAGGGTCGAAATGGGTCTGGGTAGACCATGGTGGCCGACTGCACGAGGCCTGTGAGGCTCGCGTGATTCAGAGTTTACCCGACGAACCTAAGTGCCGGACGCGTAGCTCGGCTGCACCTTCATAGGAACAAAAATTAGCGTGGTACTAAAGTTCCTACATATATATACACGTCTGCACTCAAATAGGGCGGGTTTACCAGCATAGCGTTCGTTCGCTTAAAAAACCAGCGACGTCGAAAATCTTGTCGCTGTCATTATTCTACCAAGTGCGTTTCGGAAAGCTCTTCAGCTTGCTCTTCAAGGCCAAAGACCGAGACAAGATACGATTAAAAGTTTTCGACCACAGTGGGCGCTGTGCTGCAGCCATAGATGATCGAGCAACAAGATTCAGGTAGTTAACATTAGGATGTGCAAGGTGCGTGTCTTCTAAACCGATGGTACAATAATTGAGCGCGGACTAGTAACAACGGAGAGAGTGTTTAGGAAAACAGTGGTAAGAGAGAGAGAGAGAGAGAGAGAGAGAAAGAGCCAGGCAGAACAAGAGGGAGAAAAAGAAATCATCTCAAGACAGTGTGGTATAACATCAAAAAAAATATTAGGTGACAGCAATTATCCCGGCTCTACGTCCGTGACACTCGTTGGATTGCTATTGCCATTGTTGGAGAGTGCTTCCCGTTGTGGTAATTGGCAGTCGTGTACTTGCTGTCGTGTGTGGCGTGTTTTTTGTGCAGGACCATCCGTACTTGTACTAGTCATCTATAGCCAGAAAGGTCCACTTACATTGAGTCATCCCGGTGTAACCAGGGTTAGTGATGCAACTGCACTGGGTGTTAGTGGGGGCTCTCGGAGCACTGGCGTACAGCGCGCACGAGGTGCTCGCCAAGGAAAAACTTCGGATACCCATCGGTTAGTTGTCCTCTTGATCCTGTCAGATGTTTTCAGACAAGATTCTTAAGATCGTGCGACAATGGTGGAATGCGCATGCCTTGCAGTTAGTCTTGGGATTGTACGATGCACGAGGATTACTGAGATAATGACGCTGTGACCAATGTCACAGGACCTGTACCTAATGAATGAGAATACTACTCATATAGTCATCCTGCTCTGTCTGTTTTTGCACATTTGCATCTGATATTCGGGTTATTGGTTATGAATGCGGAATGCGTCTGAAAATAAGTTAGAGGGAATACTAACGAGAACGACTTCTAGTAACTTTCCCTTGCCAATTGGACATATACCGAACTTTATAAGTTGTCAGCATTTACCAACTGTTGCATAAACAATACGTATCTACTATTTATTGTTCCAAGCAACTCTTACAATTGTCTTTGCGCATATGATATAATTTTCTTAGTTGGTGGAATCAGCAAGTATGGTCTGGCCACTGCCAGATCAACTTCAGCACAACTTTTCGACTTAATGTTTTTTTAAAGAGACACAGTATCACGCGTCCAATTTAGCTTCAGTCTATTTAAGTGTGCATTAATTTAATGATGTGATGATGATTAAACTTAGGAACAAGGAGATTTCAGTTCTTCACTGCTAGAAGGAGAAAATCTTTTTTTGCCGAAATCCAGATCGAAATCCAGTAATTACCTGCACAGTGACTTCCTTCTGTTATTCAGTGAAAATAGTTTTCTAAGCTTTCATGCATATCGCGGCTGTAATCGTTATTACTGTTGCCTGCATTGCTCAGAATGAGGGAAACAGCTTCACCGCTAAATTTCTATTGTGCAGGAACTTAACTTACGACGTCCATAGATCTCGAACTTGAAGTTTGCTTAGTTGTTGCAACGTTTTATTTCTTATATTGTAGTTATGGTCGGTAATCCAGCTTTATTCGAGGTAAAAACCAAAGCTTTTGTATTAATATAAAATACAGTAAGTCACTTCAACGTCATGCTACTGTTTTTGAGTAGCCTGGGTAGGGGTTTGAAGAGCCCTAGAATATCAAGGTGCCGGGTGCCCTTTTTTCGAGCCGCAGAGGACGGTTGAGCGCTACTTATTTTACAAAAATAACTTGCACTAAATATCGTTTTTTAAAGCTATTAAGGAACAGGAAAAGTCTTTCACAAAATACATATATATACATATAAATATGCAGGTTACCTATGTATAATAAAATACAACTATCAATTGACTTTTGCTCACTTTTGTCACGCCAGCATGTTCTTTCACTCTAGAATTTACTAGCCTGCTAGGACAGCACTCTCTGTTCCTATTTTATAAT